>NW_026781699.1:0-202000 GCF_030144855.1 Hypanus sabinus
TGACCCCGGGAGTGTTTGATGGGACCGTGTAGAGGAACAATCACTCTTTGTCTAACCTCGGGAGTGTTTGATGGTACCGTGTAGAGGAATAATCCCTCTGTGTCTGGCCCCTGGAATGTTTGATGGGTCAGGTAGAGGAATAATCACTCTCTGTCTGACCCCCGTAGTGCTTGATGGTACCGTGTAGAGGAATAATCACTCTGTGTCTGACCCCGGGAGTGTTTGATGGGACCGTGTAGAGGAATAATCACTTTGTGTCTGAACCCCGGGAGTGTTTGATGGGACCGTTTAGAGGAATAATCACTCTGTGTCTGATCCCGGGAGTGTTTGATGGGACCGTGCAGAGGAATAATCACTCTGTGTCTGATCCCGGGAGTGTTTGATGGGACCGTGCAGAGGAATAATCACTCTGTGTCTGACCCCGGGTGTGTTTGATGGGACCGTGAAGTGGAATAATCACTTTGTGTCTGACCCCGGGAGTGTGTGATGGGACGGAGTGGAGGGAGATTCACTCTGTGTCTGACCCCGGGAGTGTGTGATGGGACCGTGTAGTGGAATAATCACTCTGTTGTCTGACCACGGGAGTATGTGAAGGGACGATGTGGATTGAGATTCACTCTATGTCTGACACCGGGAGTATTTGATGGGACCGTGTAGAGGAATAATCACTCTGTGTCTAACTCAGGAGTGTGTGATGGGACGGTGTGGTGTGAGATTCACTCTGTGTCTGTCCCCCGGAGTGTTTGATGGTACCGTGTAGAGGAATAATCACTCTGTGTCTTACCCCCGGGAGTGTTTGATGGGACCGTGTAGCGGAATAATCACTCTGTGTCTGACTCCGGGAGTGTTTGATGACACCGTGTAGAGGAATAATCAGTCTGTGTCTGACCCCGGGACTGTTTGATGGTACCGTGTAGAGGAATAATCACTCTGTGTCTGACCCCGGGAGTGTTTGTTGGTACCGTGTAGAGGAATAATCACTCTGTGTCTGACCCCGGGAGTGTTTGATGGGACCGTGTAGAGGAATAATCACTCTGTGTCTGACCCCCGGGAGTGCTTGATGGGACCGTGTAGAGGAATAATCACTCTGTGTCTGATCCCGGGAGTGTTTGATGGGACCGTGTAGCGGAATAATCACTCTGTGTCTGACCCCGGGTGTGTTTGATGGGACCGTGAAGAGGAATAATCACTTTGTGTCTGACCCCGGGAGTGTGTGATGGGACGGCGTGGAGGAAGATTCACTCTGTGTCTGACCCCTGGAGTGTTCGATGGGACCGTGTAGAGGAATAATCACACTGTGTCAGACCACGGGAGTGTGTGATGGGACGGTGTGGAGGTAGATTCACTCTGTGTCTGACGCCGGGAGTGCTTGATGGTACCGTGTAGAGGAATAATCACTCTGTGTCTGACCCCCGGGAGTGTTTGCTGGGACCGTGTGGAGGAATAATCACACTGTGTCGGACCCCCGGGTGTGTTGAATGGGACCGTGTAGAAGAACAATCACTGTGTGTCTGACCCCGGGAAGTTTCGATGAGACAGTGTATAGGAATAATCACTCTGGGACTGACCCCTGGAGTGGTTGATTGGACCGTGCAGAGGAATAATCACTCTGTGTCTGACTTCGGGAGTGTGTGATGAGACGGTGTGGACGGAGATTCACTCTGTGTCTGACCCCGGGTGTGTTTGATGGGACCGTGAAGAGAAATAATCACTCTGTGTCTGACCCCCGTAGTGCTTGATGGTACCGTGTAGAGGATTAATCACTGTGTCTGACCCCGGGAGTGTTTGATGGTACCGTGTAGAGGAATAATCTCTCTGTGTCTGGCCCCGGGAGTGTTTGATCGGACCGTGAGAGGAATAATCACTTTGTGTCTGAACCCCGGGAGTGTTTGATGGGACCGTGTAGAGGAATAATCACTCTGTGTCTGATCCCGGGAGTGTTTGATGGGACCGGGTAGAGGAATAATCACTCTGTGTCTGACCCGGGAGTGTTTGATGGGACCGTGAAGAGGAGTAATCACTTTGTGTCTGACCCCGGGAGTGTGTGATTGGACGGCGTTGAGGTAGATTCACTCTGTGTCTGACCCCGGGAGTATTTGATGGGACCGTGAAGAGAAATAATCAGTCTGTGTCTGACCCACGTAGTGCTTGATGGTACCGTGTAGAGGATTAATCACTCTGTGTCTGACCCCGGGAGTGTTTGATGGTACCGTGTAGAGGAATAATCTCTCTGTGTCTGACCGCGGGTGTGTTTGATGGGACCGTGTAGAGGAATAATCACTTTGTGTCTGAACCCCGGGAGTGTTTGATGGGACCGTGTAGAGGAATAATCACTCTGTGTCTGATCCCGGGAGTGTTTGATGGGACCGTGTAGAGGAATAATCACTCTGTGTCTGACCCCGGGAGTGTTTGATGGGACCGTGAAGAGGAACAAACACTTTGTGTCTGACCCCGGGAGTGTGTGATTGGACGGCGTTGAGGGAGATTCACTCTGTGTCTGACCCCGGGAGTATTTGATGTGACCGTGTAGAGGAATAATCACTCTGTGACTGACCCCGGCAGCGTGTGATGGGACGGTGTTGAGGGAGATTCACTCTGTGTCTGATCCCGGGAGTGTTTGATGGGACCGTGTAGCGGAATAATCACTCTGTGTCTGACCCCGGGTGTGTTTGATGGGACCGTGTAGAGGAATAATCACTCTGTGCCTGACCCCGGGAGTGTTTGATGGGACCGTGTAGAGGAACAATCACTCTTTGTCTAACCTCCGGAGTGTTTGATGGTACCGTGTAGAGGAATAATCACTCTGTGTCTTACCCCTGGAATGTTTGATGGGTCAGGTAGAGGAATAATCACTCTGTGTCTAACTCAGGAGTGTGTGATGGGACGGTGTGGTGTGAGATTCACTCTGTGTCTGTCCCCCGGAGTGTTTGATGGTACCGTGTAGAGGAATAATCACTCTGTGTCTTACCCCCGGGAGTGTTTGATGGGACCGTGTAGCGGAATAATCACTCTGTGTCTGACTCCGGGAGTGTTTGATGACACCGTGTAGAGGAATAATCAGTCTGTGTCTGACCCCGGGACTGTTTGATGGTACCGTGTAGAGGAATAATCACTCTGTGTCTGACCCCGGGAGTGTTTGTTGGTACCGTGTAGAGGAATAATCACTCTGTGTCTGACACCGGGAGTGTTTGATGGGACCGTGTAGAGGAATAATCACTCTGTGTCTGACCCCCGGGAGTGATTGATGGGACCGTGTAGAGGAATAATCAATCTGTGTCTGATCCCGGGAGTGTTCGATGGGACTGTGTAGCGGAATAATCACTCTGTGTCTGACCCCGGGTGTGTTTGATGGGACCGTGAAGAGGAATAATCACTTTGTGTCTGACCCCGGGAGTGTGTGATGGGACGGCGTGGAGGAAGATTCACTCTGTGTCTGACCCCTGGAGTGTTCGATGGGACCGTGTAGAGGAATAATCACACTGTGTCAGACCACGGGAGTGTGTGATGGGACGGTGTGGAGGGAGATTCACTCTGTGTCTGACGCCGGGAGTGCTTGATGGTACCGTGTACAGGAATAATCACTCTGTGTCTGACCCCCGGGAGTGTTTGTTGGGACCGTGTGGAGGAATAATCACACTGTGTCGGACCCCCGGGAGTGTTGAATGGGACCGTGTAGAAGAACAATCACTGTGTGTCTGACCCCGGGAAGTTTCGATGAGACAGTGTATAGGAATAATCACTCTGGGACTGACCCCTGGAGTGGTTGATTGGACCGTGCAGAGGAATAATCACTCTGTGTCTGACTTCGGGAGTGTGTGATGAGACGGTGTGGACGGAGATTCACTCTGTGTCTGACACCGGGTGTGTTTGATGGGACCGTTAAGAGAAATAATCACTCTGTGTCTGACCACCGTAGTGCTTGATGGTACCGTGTAGAGGATTAATCACTCTGTGTCTGACCCCGGGAGTGTTTGATGGTACCGTGTAGAGGAATAATCTCTCTGTGTCTGGCCCCGGGTGTGTTTGATCGGACCGTGAGAGGAATAATCACTTTGTGTCTGAACCCCGGGAGTGTTTGATGGGACCGTGTAGAGGAATAATCACTCTGTGTCTGATCCCGGGAGTGTTTGATGGGACCGTGCAGAGGAATAATCACTCTGTGTCTGACCCCCGGAGTGTTTGATGGGACCGTGAAGAGGAGTAATCACTTTGTGTCTGACCCCGGGAGTGTGTGATTGGACGGCGTTGAGGTAGATTCACTCTGTGTCTGACCCCGGGAGTATTTGATGGGACCGTGAAGAGAAATAATCAGTCTGTGTCTGACCCACGTAGTGCTTGATGGTACCGTGTAGAGGATTAATCACTCTGTGTCTGACCCCGGGAGTGTTTGATGGTACCGTGTAGAGGAATAATCTCTCTGTGTCTGACCGCGGGTGTGTTTGATGGGACCGTGTAGAGGAATAATCACTTTGTGTCTGAAACTCGGGAGTGTTTGATGGGACCGTGTAGAGGAATAATCACTCTGTGTCTGATCCCGGGAGTGTTTGATGGGACCGTGTAGAGGAATAATCACTCTGTGTCTGACCCCGGGAGTGTTTGATGGGACCGTGTAGAGGAATAATCTCTCTGTGTCTGACCGCGGGTGTGTTTGATGGGACCGTGTAGAGGAATAATCACTTTGTGTCTGAACCCCGGGAGTGTTTGATGGGACCGTGTAGAGGAATAATCACTCTGTGTCTGATCCCGGGAGTGTTTGATGGGACCGTGTAGAGGAATAATCACTCTGTGTCTGACCCCGGGAGTGTTTGATGGGACCGTGAAGAGGAGTAATCACTTTGTGTCTGACCCCGGGAGTGTGTGATTGGACGGCGTTGAGGGAGATTCACTCTGTGTCTGACCCTGGGAGTATTTGATGGGACCGTGTAGAGGAATAATCACTCTGTGACTGACCCCGGGAGCGTGTGATGGGACGGTGTTGAGGGAGATTCACTCTGTGTCTGATCCCGGGAGTGTTTGATGGGACCGTGTAGCGGAATAATCACTCTGTGTCTGACCCCGGGTGTGTTTGATGGGACCGTGTAGAGGAATAATCACTCTGTGCCTGACCCCGGGAGTGTTTGATGGGACCGTGTAGAGGAACAATCACTCTTTGTCTAACCTCGGGAGTGTTTGATGGTACCGTGTAGAGGAATAATCACTCTGTGTCTTACCCCTGGAATGTTTGATGGGTCAGGTAGAGGAATAATCACTCTGTGTCTTACCCCGGGAGTGTTTGATGGGACCGTGTAGCGGAATAATCACTCTGTGTCTGACTCCGGGAGTGTTTGATGACACCGTGTAGAGGAATAATCAGTCTGTGTCTGACCCCGGGACTGTTTGATGGTACCGTGTAGAGGAATAATCACTCTGTGTCTGACCCCGGGAGTGTTTGTTGGTACCGTGTAGAGGAATAATCACTCTGTGTCTGACCCCGGGAGTGTTTGATGGGACCGTATAGAGGAATAATCACTCTGTGTCTGACCCCCGGGAGTGATTGATGGGACCGTGTAGAGGAATAATCAATCTGTGTCTGATCCCGGGAGAGTTTGATGGGACCGTGTAGCGGAATAATCACTCTGTGTCTGACCCCGGGTGTGTTTGATGGGACCGTGAAGAGGAATAATCACTTTGTGTCTGACCCCGGGAGTGTGTGATGGGACGGCGTGGAGGAAGATTCACTCTGTGTCTGACCCCTGGAGTGTTCGATGGGACCGTGTAGAGGAATAATCACACTGTGTCAGACCACGGGAGTGTGTGATGGGACGGTGTGGAGGGAGATTCACTCTGTGTCTGACGCCGGGAGTGCTTGATGGTACCGTGTAGAGGAATAATCACTCTGTGTCTGACCCCCGGGAGTGTTTGTTGGGACCGTGTGGAGGAATAATCACACTGTGTCGGACCCCCGGGAGTGTTGAATGGGACCGTGTAGAAGAACAATCACTGTGTGTCTGACCCCGGGAAGTTTCGATGAGACAGTGTATAGGAATAATCACTCTGGGACTGACCCCTGGAGTGGTTGATTGGACCGTGCCGAGGAATAATCACTCTGTGTCTGACTTCGGGAGTGTGTGATGAGACGGTGTGGACGGAGATTCACTCTGTGTCTGACCCCGGGTGTGTTTGATGGGACCGTGAAGAGAAATAATCACTCTGTGTCTGACCCCCGTAGTGCTTGATGGTACCGTGTAGAGGATTAATCACTCTGTGTCTGACCCCGGGAGTGATTGATGGTACCGTGTAGAGGAATAATCTCTCTGTGTCTGGCCCCGGGTGTGTTTGATCGGACCGTGAGAGGAATAATCACTTTGTGTCTGAACCCCGGGAGTGTTTGATGGGACCGTGTAGAGGAATAATCACTCTGTGTCTGATCCCGGGAGTGTTTGATGGGACCGTGTAGAGGAATAATCACTCTGTGTCTGACCCCGGGAGTGTTTGATGGGACCGTGAAGAGGAGTAATCACTTTGTGTCTGACCCCGGGAGTGTGTGATTGGACGGCGTTGAGGTAGATTCACACTGTGTCTGACCCCGGGAGTATTTGATGGGACCGTGAAGAGAAATAATCAGTCTGTGTCTGACCCACGTAGTGCTTGATGGTACCGTGTAGAGGATTAATCACTCTGTGTCTGACCCCGGGAGTGTTTGATGGTACCGTGTAGAGGAATAATCTCTCTGTGTCTGACCGCGGGTGTGTTTGATGGGACCGTGTAGAGGAATAATCACTTTGTGTCTGAACCCCGGGAGTGTTTGATGGGACCGTGTAGAGGAATAATCACTCTGTGTCTGATCCCGGGAGTGTTTGATGGGACCGTGTAGAGGAATAATCACTCTGTGTCTGACCCCGGGAGTGTTTGATGGGACCGTGTAGAGGAATAATCTCTCTGTGTCTGACCGCGGGTGTGTTTGATGGGACCGTGTAGAGGAATAATCACTTTGTGTCTGAACCCCGGGAGTGTTTGATGGGACCGTGTAGAGGAATAATCACTCTGTGTCTGATCCCGGGAGTGTTTGATGGGACCGTGTAGAGGAATAATCACTCTGTGTCTGACCCCGGGAGTGTTTGATGGGACCGTGAAGAGGAGTAATCACTTTGTGTCTGACCCCGGGAGTGTGTGATTGGACGGCGTTGAGGGAGATTCACTCTGTGTCTGACCCCGGGAGTATTTGATCGGACCGTGTAGAGGAATAATCACTCTGTGACTGACCCCGGGAGAGTGTGATGGGACGGTGTTGAGGGAGATTCACTCTGTGTCTGATCCCGGGAGTGTTTGATGGGACCGTGTAGCGGAATAATCACTCTGTGTCTGACCCCGGGTGTGTTTGATGGGACCGTGTAGAGGAATAATCACTCTGTGCCTGACCCCGGGAGTGTTTGATGGGACCGTGTAGAGGAACAATCACACTTTGTCTAACCTCGGGAGTGTTTGATGGTACCGTGTAGAGGAATAATCACTCTGTGTCTTACCCCTGGAATGTTTGATGGGTCAGGTAGAGGAATAATCACTCTGTGTCTAACTCAGGAGTGTGTGATGGGACGGTGTGGTGTGAGATTCACTCTGTGTCTGTCCCCCGGAGTGTTTGATGGTACCGTGTAGAGGAATAATCACGCTGTGTCTTACCCCCGGGAGTGTTTGATGGGACCGTGTAGCGGAATAATCACTCTGTGTCTGACTCCGGGAGTGTTTGATGACACCGTGTAGAGGAATAATCAGTCTGTGTCTGACCCCGGGACTGTTTGATGGTACCGTGTAGAGGAATAATCACTCTGTGTCTGACCCCGGGTGTGTTTGATGGGACCGTGTAGAGGAATAATCACCCTGTGCCTGACCGCGGGAGTGTTTGATGGGACCGTGTAGAGGAACAATCACTCTTTGTCTAACCTCGGGAGTGTTTGATGGTACCGTGTAGAGGAATAATCACTCTGTGTCTGACCCCTGGAATGTTTGATGGGTCAGGTAGAGGAATAATCACTCTGTGTCTGACCCCCGTAGTGCTTGATGGTACCGTGTAGAGGATTAATCACTCTGTGTTTGACCCCGGGAGTGTTTGATGGTACCGTGTAGAGGAATAATCACTCTGTGTCTGACCCCGGGAGTGTTTGATGGGACCGTGTAGCGGAATAATCACTCTGTGTCTGACCCCGGGTGTGTTTGATGGGACCGTGTAGAGGAATAATCACTGTGTCTGACCACGGGAGTATGTGAAGGGACGATGTGGATTGAGATTCACTCTGTGTCTGACACCGGGAGTATTTGATGGGACCGTGTAGAGGAATAATCACTCTATGTCTAACTCAGGAGTGTGTGTTGGGACGGTGTGGTGTGAGATTCACTCTGTGTCTGTCCCCGGGAGTGTTTGATGGTACTGTGTAGAGGAATAATCACTCTGTGTCTGACCCCCGGGAGTGTTTGATGGGACCGTGTAGCGGAATAATCACTCTGTGTCTGACTCCGGGTGTGTTTGATGGGACCGTGTAGAGGAATAATCAGTCTGTGTCTGACCCCGGGAGTGTTTGATGGTACCGTGTAGAGGAATAATCACTCTGTGTCTGACCCCGGGAGTGTTTGTTGGTACCGTGTAGAGGAATAATCACTCTGTGTCTGACCCCGGGAGTGTTTGATGGGACCGTGTAGAGGAATAATCACTCTGTGTCTGACCCCCGGGAGTGCTTGATGGGACCGTGTAGAGGAATAATCACTCTGTGTCTGATCCCGGGAGTGTTTGATGGGACCGTGTAGCGGAATAATCACTCTGTGTCTGACCCCGGGTGTGTTTGATGGGACCGTGAAGAGGAATAATCACTTTGTGTCTGACCCCGGGAGTGTGTGATGGGACGGCGTGGAGGAAGATTCACTCTGTGTCTGAACCCTGGAGTGTTCGATGGGACCGTGTAGAGGAATAATCACACTGTGTCAGACCACGGGAGTGTGTGATGGGACGGTGTGGAGGGAGTTTCACTCTGTGTCTGACGCCGGGAGTGCTTGATGGTACCGTGTAGAGGAATAATCACTCTGTGTCTGACCCCCGGGAGTGTTTGTTGGGACGTGTGGAGGAATAATCACACTGTGTCGGACCCCCGGGAGTGTTGAATGGGACCGTGTAGAAGAACAATCACTGTGTGTCTGACCCCGCGAAGTTTCGATGAGACAGTGTATAGGAATAATCACTCTGGGACTGACCCCTGGAGTGGTTGATTGGACCGTGCAGAGGAATAATCACTCTGTGTCTGACTTCGGGAGTGTGTGATGAGACGGTGTGGACGGAGATTCACTCTGTGTCTGACCCCGGGTGTGTTTGATGGGACCGTGAAGAGAAATAATCACTCTGTGTCTGACCCCCGTAGTGCTTGATGGTACCGTGTAGAGGATTAATCACTCTGTGTCTGACCCCGGGAGTGTTTGATGGGACCGTGTAGAGGAATAATCACTCTGTGTCTGATCCCGGGAGTGTTTGATGGGACCGTGTAGAGGAATAATCACTCTGTGTCTGACCCCGGGAGTGTTTGATGGGACCGTGAAGAGGAGTAATCACTTTGTGTCTGACCCCCGGAGTGTGTGATTGGACGGCGTTGAGGGAGATTCACTCTGTGTTTGACCCCGGGAGTATTTGATGGGACCGTGTAGAGGAATAATCACTCTGTGACTGACCCCGGGAGCGTGTGATGGGACGGTGTTGAGGGAGATTCACTCTGTTTCTGATCCCGGGAGTGTTTGATGGGACCGTGTAGCGGAATAATCACTCTGTGCCTGACCCCGGGAGTGTTTGATGGGACCGTGTAGAGGAACAATCACTCTTTGTCTAACCTCGGGAGTGTTTGATGGTACCGTGTAGAGGAATAATCACTCTGTGTCTGACCCCTGGAATGTTTGATGGGTCAGTGTAGAGGAATAATCACTCTGTGTCTGACCCCCGTAGTGCTTGATGGTACCGTGTAGAGGAATAATCACTCTGTGTCTGACCCCGGGAGTGTTTGATGGGACCGTGTATAGGAATAATCACTTTGTGTCTGAACTCCGGGAGTGTTTTATGGGACCGTGTAGAGGAATAATCACTCTGTGTCTGATCCCGGGAGTGTTTGATGGGACCGTGCAGAGGAATAATCACTCTGTGTCTGACCCCGGGTGTGTTTGATTGGACGGTGAAGTGGAATAATCACTTTGTGTCTGACCCCGGGAGTGTGTGATGGGACGGAGTGGAGGGAGATTCACTCTGTGTCTGACCCCGGGAGTGTTCGATGGGACCGTGTAGAGGAATAATCACTCTGTGTCTGACCCCGGCAAGGTTTGATGGGACTGTGTTTAGGAATAATCCCTCTGGGACTGACCCCTGGAGTGTTTGATTGGACGGCGTGAAGGGAGATTCACTCTGTGTCTGACACCGGGAGTGTTTGATGGGACCGTGTAGAGGAATAATCACTCTGTGTCTGACCCCGGGAGCGTGTGGCGGGACGGTGTTGAGGGAGATTCACTCTGTGTCTGACACCGGGAGTATTTGATGGGACCGTGTAGAGGAATAATCACTCTGTGTCTAACTCAGGAGTGTGTGATGGGACGGTGTGGTGTGAGATTCACTCTGTGTCTGTACCCGGGAGTGTTTGATGGTACCGTGCAGAGGAATAATCACTCTGTTTCTGAACCCCGGGAGTGTTTGATGGGACCGTGTAGCGGAATAATCACTCTTTGTCTGACTCCGGGAGTGTTTGATGGGACCGTGTAGAGGAATAATCACTCTGTGTCTGATCCCGGGAGTGTGTGATGAGACGGTGTGGACGGAGATTCACTCTGTGTCTGACCACGGGTGTGTTTGATGGGACCGTGAAGAGAAATAATCACTCTGTGTCTGACCCCCGTAGTGCTTGATGGTACCGTTATGAGGATTAATCACTCTGTGTCTGACCACGGGAGTGTTTGATGGGACCGTGTAGAGGAATAATCACTCTGTGTCTGATCCCGGGAGTGTTTGATGGGACCGTGTAGAGGAATAATCACTCTGTGTCTGACCCCGGGAGTGTTTGATGGGACCGTGAAGAGGAGTAATCACTTTGTGTCTGACCCCGGGAGTGTGTGATTGGACGGCGTTGAGGGAGATTCACTCTGTGTCTGACCCCGGGAGTATTTGATGGGACCGTGTAGAGGAATAATCACTCTGTGACTGACCCCGGGAGCGTGTGATGGGACGGTGTTGAGGGAGATTCACTCTGTTTCTGATCCCGGGAGTGTTTGATGGGACCGTGTAGCGGAATAATCACTCTGTGTCTGACCCCGGGTGTGTCTGATGGGACCGTGTAGAGGAATAATCACTCTGTGCCTGACCCCGGGAGTGTTTGATGGGACCGTGTAGAGGAACAATCACTCTTTGTCTAACCTCGGGAGTGTTTGATGGTACCGTGTAGAGGAATAATCACTCTGTGTCTGACCCCTGGAATGTTTGATGGGTCAGTGTAGAGGAATAATCACTCTGTGTCTGACCCCCGTAGTGCTTGATGGTACCGTGTAGAGGAATAATCACTCTGTGTCTGACCCCGGGAGTGTTTGATGGGACCGTGTAGAGGAATAATCACTCTGTGTCTCATCCCGGGAGTGTTTGATGGGACCGTGCAGAGGAATAATCACTCTGTGTCTGACCCCGGGTGTGTTTGATGGGACCGTGAAGTGGAATAATCACTTTGTGTCTGACCCCGGGAGTGTGTGATGGGACGGAGTGGAGGGAGATTCACTCTGTGTCTGACCCCGGGATTGTTCGATGGGACCGTGTAGAGGAATAATCACTCTGTGTCTGACCCCGGCAAGGTTTGATGGGACAGTGTTTAGGAATAATCCCTCTGTGTCTGACCCCGGGAGCGTGTGACGGGACGGTGTTGAGGGAGATTCACTCTGTGTCTGACACCGGGAGTATTTGATGGGACCGTGTAGAGGAATAGTCACTCTGTGTCTAACTCAGGAGTGTGTGATGGGACGGTGTGGTGTGAGATTCACTCTGTGTCTGTCCCCGGGAGTGTTTGATGGTACCGTGTAGAGGAATAATCACTCTGTTTCTGAACCCCGGGAGTGTTTGATGGGACCGTGTAGCGGAATAATCACTCTGTGTCTGACTCCGGGAGTGTTTGATGGGACCGTGTAGAGGAATAATCACTCTGTGTCTGACCACGGGAGTGTGTGATGGTACCGTGTAGAGGAATAATCACTCTGTGTCTGACCCCGGGAGTGTTTGTTGGTACCGTGTAGAGGAATAATCACTCTGTTTCTGACCCCGGGAGTGTTTGATGGGACCGTGTAGAGGAATAATCACTCTGTGTCTGACCCCCGGGAGTGCTTGATCGGACCGTGTAGAGGAATAATCACTCTGTGTCTGATCCCGGGAGAGTTTGATGGGACCGTGTAGCGGAATAATCACTCTGTGTCTGACCCCGGGTGTGTTTGATGGGACCGTGAAGAGGAATAATCACTTTGTGTCTGACCGCGGGAGTGTGTGATGCGACGGCGTGGAGGAAGATTCACTCTGTGTCTGAACCCTGGAGTGTTCGATGGGACCGTGTAGAGGAATAATCACACTGTGTCAGACCACGGGAGTGTGTGATGGGACGGTGTGGAGGGAGATTCACTCTGTGTCTGACGCCGGGAGTGCTTGATGGTACCGTGTAGAGGAATAATCACTCTGTGTCTGACCCCCGGGAGTGTTTGTTGGGACGTGTGGAGGAATAATCACACTGTGTCGGACCCCCGGGAGTGTTGAATGGGACCGTGTAGAAGAACAATCACTGTGTGTCTGACACCGGGAAGTTTCGATGAGACAGTGTATAGGAATAATCACTCTGGGACTGACCCCTGGAGTGGTTGATTGGACCGTGCAGAGGAATAATCACTCTGTGTCTGACCCCCGTAGTGCTTGATGGTACCGTGTAGAGGATTAATCACTCTGTGTCTGACCCCGGGTGTGTTTGATGGGACCGTGAAGAGGAATAATCTCTCTGTGTCTGACCCCGGGTGTGTTTGATGGGACCGTGTAGAGGAATAATCACTTTGTCTCTGAACCCCGGGAGTGTTTGATGGGACCGTGTAGAGGAATAATCACTCTGTGTCTGATCCCGGGAGTGTTTGATGGGACCGTGTAGAGGAATAATCACTCTGTGTCTGACCCCGGGAGTGTTTGATGGGACCGTGAAGAGGAGTAATCACTTTGTGTCTGACCCCGGGAGTGTGTGATTGGACGGCGTTGAGGGAGATTCACTCTGTGTCTGACCCCGGGAGTATTTGATGGGACCGTGTAGAGGAATAATCACTCTGTGACTGACCCCGGGAGCGTGTGATGGGACGGTGTTGAGGGAGATTCACTCTGTTTCTGATCCCGGGAGTGTTTGATGGGACCGTGTAGCGGAATAATCACTCTGTGTCTGACCCCGGGTGTCTGATGGGACCGTGTAGAGGAATAATCACTCTGTGCCTGACCCCGGGAGTGTTTGATGGGACCGTGTAGAGGAACAATCACTCTTTGTCTAACCTCGGGAGTGTTTGATGGTACCGTGTAGAGGAATAATCACTCTGTGTCTGACCCCTGGAATGTTTGATGGGTCAGTGTAGAGGAATAATCACTCTGTGTCTGACCCCCGTAGTGCTTGATGGTACCGTGTAGAGGAATAATCACTCTGTGTCTGACCCCGGGAGTGTTTGATGGGACCGTGTATAGGAATAATCACTTTGTGTCTGAACTCCGGGAGTGTTTGATGGGACCGTGTAGAGGAATAATCACTCTGTGTCTGATCCCGGGAGTGTTTGATGGGACCGTGCAGAGGAATAATCACACTTTGTCTAACCTCGGGAGTGTTTGATGGTACCGTGTAGAGGAATAATCACTCTGTGTCTGACCCCTGGAATGTTTGATGGGTCAGTGTAGAGGAATAATCACTCTGTGTCTGACCCCCGTAGTGCTTGATGGTACCGTGTAGAGGAATAATCACTCTGTGTCTGACCCCGGGAGTGTTTGATGGGACCGTGTAGAGGAATAATCACTTTGTGTCTGAACTCCGGGAGTGTTTGATGGGACCGTGTAGAGGAATAATCACTCTGTGTCTGACCCCGGGAGTGTGTGATGGGACGGAGTGGAGGGAGATTCACTCTGTGTCTGACCCCGGGAGTGTTCGATGGGACCGTGTAGAGGAATAATCACTCTGTGTCTGACCCCGGGAGCCTGTGACGGGACGGTGTTGAGGGAGATTCACTCTGTGTCTGACCCCGGGAGTGTGTGATGGGCGGTGTAGAGGAATAATCACTCTGTGTCTGAACCCGTGAGCGTGTGACGGGACGGTGTTGAGGGAGATTCACACTGTGTCTGACCCCGGGTGTGTGTGATGGGCGGTGTAGAGGAATAATCACTCTGTGTCTGACACCGGGAGTGTGTGATGGGCGGTGTAGTGGAACAATCACTCTGTGTCTGGCCCCTGGAGTGTGTGATGGGACGGTGTTGAGGGTGATTCACTCTCTGTCTGACCCCGGGAGCGTGTGATGGGCGGTGTAGAGGGAGATTCACTCTGTGTCTGACCCCGGGAGCGTGTGATGGGACCGTGTGGTGGGAGTTTCACTCTGTGTCTGACCCCGGGCGTGTGTGATGGGACCGTGTAGAGGAATAATTACTCTGTGTCTAACTCGGGAGTGAGTGATGGGACGGTGTGGTGTGAGATTCACTCTGTGTCTGTCTCCGGGAGTGTTTGATGGTACCGTGTAGAGGAATAATCACTCTGTGTCTGACCCCCGGGAGTGTTTGATGGGACCGTGGAGCGGAATAATCACTCTGTGTCTGACTCCGGGAGTGTTTGATGGGACCGTGTAGAGGAATAATCAGTCTGTGTCTGACCCCGGGAGTGTTTGATGGGACAGAGTAGAGGAATAATCACTCTGTGTCTGACCCCCGAAGTGTTTGATGGTACCGTGTAGAGGAATAATCACTCTGTGTCTGACCCCGGGAGTGTTTGATGGGACCGTGTAGAGGAATAATCACTCTGTGTCTGACCCCCGGGAGTGCTTGATGGGACCGTGTAGAGGAATAATCACTCTGTGTCTGATCCCGGGAGTGTTTGATGGGACCGTGTAGCGGAATAATCACTCTGTGTCTGACCCCGGGTGTGTTTGATGGGACCGTGAAGAGGAATAATCACTTTGTGTCTGACCCCGGCAGTGTGTGATGGGACGGCGTGGAGGAAGATTCACTCTGTGTCTGACGCCGGGAGTGCTTGATGGTACCGTGCAGAGGAATAATCACTCTGTGTCTGACCGCCGGGAGTGTTTGTTGGGACCGTGTGGAGGAATAATCACACTGTGTCTGTACCGGGAAGGTTTGATGGGACAGTGTTTAGGAATAATCACTCTGGGACTGACCCCTGGAGTGGTTGATTGGACCGTGCAGAGGAATAATCACTCTGTGTCTGACTTCGGGAGTGTGTGATGAGAAGGTGTGGACGGAGATTCACTCTGTGTCTGACCGCGGGAGTGTTTGATGGTACCGTGTAGAGGAATAATCACTCTGTGCCTGACCCGGGAGTGTTTGATGGTACCGAGTAGAGGAATAATCACTCTGTGTCTGACCCCGGGAATGTTTGATGGGACAGTGTAGAGGAATAATCACTCTGTGTCTGACCCCGGGAGTTTTTGATGGGACAGTGTGGAGGAATAATCACCTTGTGCCAGACCCCGGGAGTGTTTGATGGTACCGTGTAGAGGAATAATCACTCTGTGTCTGACCCCGGGAATGTTTGATGGGACAGTGTAGAGGAATAATCACTCTGTGTCTGACCCCCGTAGTGCTTGATGGTACCGTGTAGAGGATTAATCACTCTGTGTCTGACCCCGGGAATGTTTGATGGGACCGTGTAGAGGAATAATCACTCTGTGTCTGAACCCCGGGAGTGTTTGATGGGACCGTGTAGAGGAATAATCACTCTGTGTCTGACCCCCGTAGTGCTTGATGGTACCGTGTAGAGGATTAATCACTCTGTGTCTGACCCCGGGAGTGTTTGATGGGACCGTGTAGCGGAATAATCACTCTGTGTCTGACTCCGGGAGTGTTTGATGGGACCGTGTAGAGGAATAATCACTCTGTGTCTGACCACGGGAGTGTGTGATGGTACCGTGTAGAGGAATAATCACTCTGTGTCTGACCCCGGGAGTGTTTGTTGGTACCGTGTAGAGGAATAATCACTCTGTTTCTGACCCCGGGATTGTTTGATGGGACCGTGTAGCGGAATAATCACTCTGTGTCTGACCCCGGGTGTGTTTGATGGGACCGTGAAGAGGAATAATCACTTTGTGTCTGACCCCGGGAGTGTGTGATGGGACGGCGTGGAGGAAGATTCACTCTGTGTCTGAACCCTGGAGTGTTCGATGGGACCGTGTAGAGGAATAATCACACTGTGTCAGACCACGTGAGTGTGTGATGGGACGGTGTGGAGGGAGTTTCACTCTGTGTCTGACGCCGGGAGTGCTTGATGGTACCGTGTAGAGGAATAATCACTCTGTGTCTGACCCCCGGGAGTGTTTGTTGGGACGTGTGGAGGAATAATCACACTGTGTCGGACCCCCGGGAGTGTTGAATGGGACCGTATAGAAGAACAATCACTGTGTGTCTGACCCCGCGAAGTTTCGATGAGACAGTGTATAGGAATAATCACTCTGGGACTGACCCCTGGAGTGGTTGATTGGACCGTGCAGAGGAATAATCACTCTGTGTCTGACTTCGGGAGTGTGTGATGAGACGGTGTGGACGGAGATTCACACTGTGTCTGACCCCGGGTGTGTTTGATGGGACCGTGAAGAGAAATAATCACTCAGTGTCTGACCCCCGTAGTGCTTGATGGTACCGTGTAGTGGATTAATCACTCTGTGTCTGACCACGGGAGTGTTTGATGGGACCGTGTAGAGGAATAATCACTCTGTGTCTGATCCCGGGAGTGTTTGATGCGACCGTGTAGAGGAATAATCACTCTGTGTCTGACCCCGGGAGTGTTTGATGGGACCGTGAAGAGGAGTAATCACTTTGTGTCTGACCCCGGGAGTGTGTGATTGGACGGCGTTGAGGGAGATTCACTCTGTGTCTGACCCCGGGAGTATTTGATGGGACCGTGTAGAGGAATAATCACTCTGTGACTGACCCCGGGAGCGTGTGATGGGACGGTGTTGAGGGAGATTCACTCTGTTTCTGATCCCGGGAGTGTTTGATGGGACCGTGTAGCGGAAGAATCACTCTGTGTCTGACCCCGGGTGTGTCTGATGGGACCGTGTAGAGGAATAATCACTCTGTGCCTGACCCCGGGAGTGTTTGATGGGACCGTGTAGAGGAACAATCACTCTTTGTCTAACCTCGGGAGTGTTTGATGGTACCGTGTAGAGGAATAATCACTCTGTGTCTGACCCCTGGAATGTTTGATGGGTCAGTGTAGAGGAATAATCACTCTGTGTCTGACCCCCGTAGTGCTTGATGGTACCGTGTAGAGGAATAATCACTCTGTGTCTGACCCCGGGAGTGTTTGATGGGACCGTGTATAGGAATAATCACTTTGTGTCTGAACTCCGGGAGTGTTTGATGGGACCGTGTAGAGGAATAATCACTCTGTGTCTGATCCCGGGAGTGTTTGATGGGACCGTGCAGAGGAATAATCACTCTGTGTCTGACCCCGGGTGTGTTTGATGGGACCGTGAAGTGGAATAATCACTTTGTGTCTGACCCCGGGAGTGTGTGATGGGACGGAGTGGAGGGAGATTCACTCTGTGTCTGACCCCGGGATTGTTCGATGGGACCGTGTAGAGGAATAATCACTCTGTGTCTGACCCCGGCAAGGTTTGATGGGACAGTGTTTAGGAATAATCCCTCTGTGTCTGACCCCGGGAGCGTGTGACGGGACGGTGTTGAGGGAGATTCACTCTGTGTCTGACACCGGGAGTATTTGATGGGACCGTGTAGAGGAATAGTCACTCTGTGTCTAACTCAGGAGTGTGTGATGGGACGGTGTGGTGTGAGATTCACTCTGTGTCTGTCCCCGGGAGTGTTTGATGGTACCGTGTAGAGGAATAATCACTCTGTTTCTGAACCCCGGGAGTGTTTGATGGGACCGTGTAGCGGAATAATCACTCTGTGTCTGACTCCGGGAGTGTTTGATGGGACCGTGTAGAGGAATAATCACTCTGTGTCTGACCACGGGAGTGTGTGATGGTACCGTGTAGAGGAATAATCACTCTGTGTCTGACCCCGGGAGTGTTTGTTGGTACCGTGTAGAGGAATAATCACTCTGTTTCTGACCCCGGGAGTGTTTGATGGGACCGTGTAGAGGAATAATCACTCTGTGTCTGACCCCCGGGAGTGCTTGATCGGACCGTGTAGAGGAATAATCACTCTGTGTCTGATCCCGGGAGAGTTTGATGGGACCGTGTAGCGGAATAATCAGTCTGTGTCTGACCCCGGGTGTGTTTGATGGGACCGTGAAGAGGAATAATCACTTTGTGTCTGACCCCGGGAGTGTGTGATGCGACGGCGTGGAGGAAGATTCACTCTGTGTCTGAACCCTGGAGTGTTCGATGGGACCGTGTAGAGGAATAATCACACTGTGTCAGACCACGGGAGTGTGTGATGGGACGGTGTGGAGGGAGATTCACTCTGTGTCTGACGCCGGGAGTGCTTGATGGTACCGTGTAGAGGAATAATCACTCTGTGTCTGACCCCCGGGAGTGTTTGTTGGGACGTGTGGAGGAATAATCACACTGTGTCGGACCCCCGGGAGTGTTGAATGGGACCGTGTAGAAGAACAATCACTGTGTGTCTGACCCCGGGAAGTTTCGATGAGACAGTGTATAGGAATAATCACTCTGGGACTGACCCCTGGAGTGGTTGATTGGACCGTGCAGAGGAATAATCACTCTGTGTCTGACCCCCGTAGTGCTTGATGGTACCGTGTAGAGGATTAATCACTCTGTGTCTGACCCCGGGTGTGTTTGATGGGACCGTGAAGAGAAATAATCACTCTGTGTCTGACCCCCGTAGTGCTTGTTGGTACCGTGTAGAGGATTAATCACTCTGTGTCTGACCCCGGGAGTGTTTGATGGTACCGTGTAGAGGAATAATCTCTCTGTGTCTGACCCCGGGTGTGTTTGATGGGACCGTGTAGAGGAATAATCACTTTGTCTCTGAACCCCGGGAGTGTTTGATGGGACCGTGTAGAGGAATAATCACTCTGTGTCTGATCCCGGGAGTGATTGATGGGACAGTGTATAGGAATAATCACTCTGGGACTGACCCCTGGAGTGGTTGATTGGACCGTGCAGAGGAATAATCACTCTGTGTCTGACTTCGGGAGTGTGTGATGAGACGGTGTGGACGGAGATTCACTCTGTGTCTGACCCCGGGTGTGTTTGATGGGACCGTGAAGAGAAATAATCACTCAGTGTCTGACCCCCGTAGTGCTTGATGGTACCGTGTAGTGGATTAATCACTCTGTGTCTGACCACGGGAGTGTTTGATGGGACCGTGTAGAGGAATAATCACTCTGTGTCTGATCCCGGGAGTGTTTGATGGGACCGTGTAGAGGAATAATCACTCTGTGTCTGACCCCGGGAGTGTTTGATGGGACCGTGAAGAGGAGTAATCACTTTGTGTCTGACCCCGGGAGTGTGTGATTGGACGGCGTTGAGGGAGATTCACTCTGTGTCTGACCCCGGGAGTATTTGATGGGACCGTGTAGAGGAATAATCACTCTGTGACTGACCCCGGGAGCGTGTGATGGGACGGTGTTGAGGGAGATTCACTCTCTTTCTGATCCCGGGAGTGTTTGATGGGACCGTGTAGCGGAAGAATCACTCTGTGTCTGACCCCGGGTGTGTCTGATGGGACCGTGTAGAGGAATAATCACTCTGTGCCTGACCCCGGGAGTGTTTGATGGGACCGTGTAGAGGAACAATCACTCTTTGTCTAACCTCGGGAGTGTTTGATGGTACCGTGTAGAGGAATAATCACTCTGTGTCTGACCCCTGGAATGTTTGATGGGTCAGTGTAGAGGAATAATCACTCTGTGTCTGACCCCCGTAGTGCTTGATGGTACCGTGTAGAGGAATAATCACTCTGTGTCTGACCCCGGGAGTGTTTGATGGGACCGTGTATAGGAATAATCACTTTGTGTCTGAACTCCGGGAGTGTTTGATGGGACCGTGTAGAGGAATAATCACTCTGTGTCTGATCCCGGGAGTGTTTGATGGGACCGTGCAGAGGAATAATCACTCTGTGTCTGACCCCGGGTGTGTTTGATGGGACCGTGAAGTGGAATAATCACTTTGTGTCTGACCCCGGGAGTGTGTGATGGGACGGAGTGGAGGGAGATTCACTCTGTGTCTGACCCCGGGATTGTTCGATGGGACCGTGTAGAGGAATAATCACTCTGTGTCTGACCCCGGCAAGGTTTGATGGGACAGTGTTTAGGAATAATCCCTCTGTGTCTGACCCCGGGAGCGTGTGACGGGACGGTGTTGAGGGAGATTCACTCTGTGTCTGACACCGGGAGTATTTGATGGGACCGTGTAGAGGAATAGTCACTCTGTGTCTAACTCAGGAGTGTGTGATGGGACGGTGTGGTGTGAGATTCACTCTGTGTCTGTCCCCGGGAGT
The DNA here is from genome assembly GCF_030144855.1 of Hypanus sabinus. Taxonomy (NCBI): domain Eukaryota; kingdom Metazoa; phylum Chordata; class Chondrichthyes; order Myliobatiformes; family Dasyatidae; genus Hypanus; species Hypanus sabinus. Next base: position 20,672 of record NW_026781699.1, read on the forward strand.
GTTTGATGGTACCGTGTAGAGGAATAATCACTCTGTTTCTGAACCCCGGGAGTGTTTGATGGGACCGTGTAGCGGAATAATCACTCTGTGTCTGACTCCGGGAGTGTTTGATGGGACCGTGTAGAGGAATAATCACTCTGTGTCTGACCACGGGAGTGTGTGATGGTACCGTGTAGAGGAATAATCACTCTGTGTCTGACCCCGGGAGTGTTTGTTGGTACCGTGTAGAGGAATAATCACTCTGTTTCTGACCCCGGGAGTGTTTGATGGGACCGTGTAGAGGAATAATCACTCTGTGTCTGACCCCCGGGAGTGCTTGATCGGACCGTGTAGAGGAATAATCACTCTGTGTCTGATCCCGGGAGAGTTTGATGGGACCGTGTAGCGGAATAATCAGTCTGTGTCTGACCCCGGGTGTGTTTGATGGGACCGTGAAGAGGAATAATCACTTTGTGTCTGACCCCGGGAGTGTGTGATGCGACGGCGTGGAGGAAGATTCACTCTGTGTCTGAACCCTGGAGTGTTCGATGGGACCGTGTAGAGGAATAATCACACTGTGTCAGACCACGGGAGTGTGTGATGGGACGGTGTGGAGGGAGATTCACTCTGTGTCTGACGCCGGGAGTGCTTGATGGTACCGTGTAGAGGAATAATCACTCTGTGTCTGACCCCCGGGAGTGTTTGTTGGGACGTGTGGAGGAATAATCACACTGTGTCGGACCCCCGGGAGTGTTGAATGGGACCGTGTAGAAGAACAATCACTGTGTGTCTGACCCCGGGAAGTTTCGATGAGACAGTGTATAGGAATAATCACTCTGGGACTGACCCCTGGAGTGGTTGATTGGACCGTGCAGAGGAATAATCACTCTGTGTCTGACCCCCGTAGTGCTTGATGGTACCGTGTAGAGGATTAATCACTCTGTGTCTGACCCCGGGTGTGTTTGATGGGACCGTGAAGAGAAATAATCACTCTGTGTCTGACCCCCGTAGTGCTTGTTGGTACCGTGTAGAGGATTAATCACTCTGTGTCTGACCCCGGGAGTGTTTGATGGTACCGTGTAGAGGAATAATCTCTCTGTGTCTGACCCCGGGTGTGTTTGATGGGACCGTGTAGAGGAATAATCACTTTGTCTCTGAACCCCGGGAGTGTTTGATGGGACCGTGTAGAGGAATAATCACTCTGTGTCTGATCCCGGGAGTGTTTGATGGGACCGTGTAGAGGAATAATCACTCTGTGTCTGACCCCGGGAGTGTTTGATGGGACCGTGAAGAGGAGTAATCACTTTGTGTCTGACTCCGGGAGTGTGTGATTGGACGGCGTTGAGGGAGATTCACTCTGTGTCTGACCCCGGGAGTATTTGATGGGACCGTGTAGAGGAATAATCACTCTGTGACTGACCCCGGGAGCGTGTGATGGGACGGTGTTGAGGGAGATTCACTCTGTTTCTGATCCCGGGAGTGTTTGATGGGACCGTGTAGCGGAATAATCACTCTGTGTCTGACCCCGGGTGTGTCTGATGGGACCGTGTAGAGGAATAATCACTCTGTGCCTGACCCCGGGAGTGTTTGATGGGACCGTGTAGAGGAACAATCACTCTTTGTCTAACCTCGGGAGTGTTTGATGGTACCGTGTAGAGGAATAATCACTCTGTGTCTGACCCCTGGAATGTTTGATGGGTCAGTGTAGAGGAATAATCACTCTGTGTCTGACCCCCGTAGTGCTTGATGGTACCGTGTAGAGGAATAATCACTCTGTGTCTGACCCCGGGAGTGTTTGATGGGACCGTGTAGAGGAATAATCACTTTGTGTCTGAACTCCGGGAGTGTTTGATGGGACCGTGTAGAGGAATAATCACTCTGTGTCTGATCCCGGGAGTGTTTGATGGGACCGTGCAGAGGAATAATCACACTTTGTCTAACCTCGGGAGTGTTTGATGGTACCGTGTAGAGGAATAATCACTCTGTGTCTGACCCCTGGAATGTTTGATGGGTCAGTGTAGAGGAATAATCACTCTGTGTCTGACCCCCGTAGTGCTTGATGGTACCGTGTAGAGGAATAATCACTCTGTGTCTGACCCCGGGAGTGTTTGATGGGACCGTGTAGAGGAATAATCACTTTGTGTCTGAACTCCGGGAGTGTTTGATGGGACCGTGTAGAGGAATAATCACTCTGTGTCTGACCCCGGGAGTGTGTGATGGGACGGAGTGGAGGGAGATTCACTCTGTGTCTGACCCCGGGAGTGTTCGATGGGACCGTGTAGAGGAATAATCACTCTGTGTCTGACCCCGGGAGCCTGTGACGGGACGGTGTTGAGGGAGATTCACTCTGTGTCTGACCCCGGGAGTGTGTGATGGGCGGTGTAGAGGAATAATCACTCTGTGTCTGAACCCGTGAGCGTGTGACGGGACGGTGTTGAGGGAGATTCACACTGTGTCTGACCCCGGGTGTGTGTGATGGGCGGTGTAGAGGAATAATCACTCTGTGTCTGACACCGGGAGTGTGTGATGGGCGGTGTAGTGGAACAATCACTCTGTGTCTGGCCCCTGGAGTGTGTGATGGGACGGTGTTGAGGGTGATTCACTCTCTGTCTGACCCCGGGAGCGTGTGATGGGCGGTGTAGAGGGAGATTCACTCTGTGTCTGACCCCGGGAGCGTGTGATGGGACCGTGTGGTGGGAGTTTCACTCTGTGTCTGACCCCGGGCGTGTGTGATGGGACCGTGTAGAGGAATAATTACTCTGTGTCTAACTCGGGAGTGAGTGATGGGACGGTGTGGTGTGAGATTCACTCTGTGTCTGTCTCCGGGAGTGTTTGATGGTACCGTGTAGAGGAATAATCACTCTGTGTCTGACCCCCGGGAGTGTTTGATGGGACCGTGGAGCGGAATAATCACTCTGTGTCTGACTCCGGGAGTGTTTGATGGGACCGTGTAGAGGAATAATCAGTCTGTGTCTGACCCCGGGAGTGTTTGATGGGACAGAGTAGAGGAATAATCACTCTGTGTCTGACCCCCGAAGTGTTTGATGGTACCGTGTAGAGGAATAATCACTCTGTGTCTGACCCCGGGGGTGTTTGTTGGTACCGTGTAGAGGAATAATCACTCTGTGTCTGACCCCGGGAGTGTTTGATGGGACCGTGTAGAGGAATAATCACTCTGTGTCTGACCCCCGGGAGTGCTTGATGGGACCGTGTAGAGGAATAATCACTCTGTGTCTGATCCCGGGAGTGTTTGATGGGACCGTGTAGCGGAATAATCACTCTGTGTCTGACCCCGGGTGTGTTTGATGGGACCGTGAAGAGGAATAATCACTTTGTGTCTGACCCCGGCAGTGTGTGATGGGACGGCGTGGAGGAAGATTCACTCTGTGTCTGACGCCGGGAGTGCTTGATGGTACCGTGCAGAGGAATAATCACTCTGTGTCTGACCGCCGGGAGTGTTTGTTGGGACCGTGTGGAGGAATAATCACACTGTGTCTGGACCGGGAAGGTTTGATGGGACAGTGTTTAGGAATAATCACTCTGGGACTGACCCCTGGAGTGGTTGATTGGACCGTGCAGAGGAATAATCACTCTGTGTCTGACTTCGGGAGTGTGCGATGAGAAGGTGTGGACGGAGATTCACTCTGTGTCTGACCGCGGGAGTGTTTGATGGTACCGTGTAGAGGAATAATCACTCTGTGCCTGACCCGGGAGTGTTTGATGGTACCGAGTAGAGGAATAATCACTCTGTGTCTGACCCCGGGAATGTTTGATGGGACAGTGTAGAGGAATAATCACTCTGTGTCTGACCCCCGTAGTGCTTGATGGTACCGTGTAGAGGATTAATCACTCTGTGTCTGACCCCGGGAGTGTTTGATGGTACCGTTAAGAGGAATAATCACTCTGTGTCTGACCCCGGGAATGTTAGATGGGACATTGTAGAGGAATAATCACTCTGTGTCAGACCCCCGTATTGCTTGATGGTACCGTGTAGAGGATTAATCACTCTGTCTCTGACCCCGGGAAGTTTTGCTGAGACAGTGTGTAGGAATAATCACTCTGGGACTGACCCCTGGAGTGTTTGAGTGGAGCGTGCAGAGGAATAATCACTCTGTGTCTGACTCCGGGAGTGTGTGATGAGACGGTGTGGACGGAGATTCACTCTGTGTCTGACCGGGGGAGTGTTTGATGGTACCGTGTAGAGGAATAATCACTCTGTGCCTGACCCCGGGAGTGTTTGATGGTACCGTGTAGAGGAATAATCACTCTGTGTCTGACCCCCGTAGTGCTTGATGGCACCGTGTAGAGGATTACTCACTCTGTGTCTGACCCCAGGAGTGTTTGATGGTACCGTGTAGAGGAATAATCACTCTGTGTCTGACCCCGGGAGTTTTTGATGGGACAGTGTGGAGGAATAATCACCTTGTGCCAGACCCCGGGAGTGTTTGATGGTACCGTGTAGAGGAATAATCACTCTGTGTCTGACCCCGGGAATGTTTGATGGGACAGTGTAGAGGAATAATCACTCTGTGTCTGACCCCCGTAGTGCTTGATGGTACCGTGTAGAGGATTAATCACTCTGTGTCTGACCCCGGGAATGTTTGATGGGACCGTGTAGAGGAATAATCACTCTGTGTCTGAACCCCGGGAGTGTTTGATGGGACCGTGTAGAGGAATAATCACTCTGTGTCTGATCCCGGGAGTGTTTGATGGGTCCGTGTAGAGGAATAACCACTCTGTGTCTGACCTCGGGTGTGTTTGATGGGACCGTGAAGAGGAATAATCACTTTGTGTCTGACCCCGGGAGTGTGTGATGGGACGGAGTGGAGGGAGATTCACTCTGTGTCTGACCCCGGGAGTGTTCGATGGGACCGTGTAGAGGAATAATCACTCTGTGTCTGGACCGGGAAGGTTTGATGGGACAGTGTTTAGGAATAATCACTCTGGGACTGACCCCTTGAGTGTTTGATGGGACAGAGTTTAGGAATAATCACTCTGGGACTGACCCCTGGAGTGTTTGATTGGACGGCGTGAAGGGAGATTCACTCTGTGTCTGACACCGGGAGCTTGTGAAGGGACGGTGTTGAGGGAGATTCACTCTGTGTCTGACCCCCGGGAGTGTTTGATGGGACCGTGTAGCGGAATAATCACTCTGTGTCTGACCCCGGGAGAGTTTGATGGGACCGTGTAGAGGAATAATCACTATGTGTCTGACCCCCCGGAGTGCTTGATGGGACCGTGTAGAGGAATAATCACTCTGTGTCTGATCCCGGGAGTGTTTGATGGGACCGTGTAGCGGAATAATCACTCTGTGTCTGACCCCGGGTGTGTTTGACGGGACCGTGAAGAGGAATAATCACTTTGTGTCTGACCCCGGGAGTGTGTGATTGGACGGCGTGGAGGAAGATTCACTCTGTGACTGACCCCTGGAGTGTTTGATGGTACCGTGTAGAGGAATAATCACTCTGTGTCTGACCCCGGGAGCTTGTGAAGGGACGGTGTTGAGGGAGATTCACTCTGTGTCTGACCCCCGGGAGTGTTTGATGGGACCGTGTAGCGGAATAATCACTCTGTGTCTGACCCCCGTAGTGCTTGATGGCACCGTGTAGAGGATTACTCACTCTGTGTCTGACCCCGGGAGTGTTTGATGGTACCGGGTAGAACAATAATCACTCTGTGTCTGACCCCGGGAGTTTTTGATGGGACAGTGTGGAGGAATAATCACCTTGTGCCAGACCCCGGGAGTGTTTGATGGTACCGTGTAGAGGAATAATCACTCTGTGTCTGACCCCGGGAATGTTTGAAGGGACAGTGTAGAGGAATAATCACTCTGTGTCTGACCCCCGTAGTGCTTGATGGTACCGTGTAGAGGATTAATCACTCTGTGTCTGACCCCGGGAATGTTTGATGGTACCGTTTAGAGGAATAATCACTCTGTGTCTGACCCCGGCAGTGTTTGATGGGACCGTGTAGAGGAATAATCACTCTGTGCCTGACCCGGGAGTGTTTGATGGTACCGAGTAGAGGAATAATCACTCTGTGTCTGACCCCGGGAATGTTTGATGGGACAGTGTAGAGGAATAATCACTCTGTGTCTGACCCCCGTGGTGCTTGATGGTACCGTGTAGAGGATTAATCACTCTGTGTCTGACCCCGGGAGTGTTTGATGGTACCGTTAAGAGGAATAATCACTCTGTGTCTGACCCCGGGAATGTTAGATGGGACATTGTAGAGGAATAATCACTCTGTGTCAGACCCCCGTATTGCTTGATGGTACCGTGTAGAGGATTAATCACTCTGTCTCTGACCCCGGGAAGTTTTGCTGAGACAGTGTGTAGGAATAATCACTCTGGGACTGACCCCTGGAGTGTTTGAATGGAGCGTGCAGAGGAATAATCACTCTGTGTCTGACTCCGGGAGTGTGTGATGAGACGGTGTGGACGGAGATTCACTCTGTGTCTGACCGGGGGAGTGTTTGATGGTACCGTGTAGAGGAATAATCACTCTGTGCCTGACCCCGGGAGTGTTTGATGGTACCGTGTAGAGGAATAATCACTCTGTGTCTGACCCCCGTAGTGCTTGATGGCACCGTGTAGAGGATTACTCACTCTGTGTCTGACCCCAGGAGTGTTTGATGGTACCGTGTAGAGGAATAATCACTCTGTGTCTGACCCCGGGAGTTTTTGATGGGACAGTGTGGAGGAATAATCACCTTGTGCCAGACCCCGGGAGTGTTTGATGGTACCGTGTAGAGGAATAATCACTCTGTGTCTGACCCCGGGAATGTTTGATGGGACAGTGTAGAGGAATAATCACTCTGTGTCTGACCCCCGTAGTGCTTGATGGTACCGTGTAGAGGATTAATCACTCTGTGTCTGACCCCGGGAATGTTTGATGGGACCGTGTAGAGGAATAATCACTCTGTGTCTGAACCCCGGGAGTGTTTGATGGGACCGTGTAGAGGAATAATCACTCTGTGTCTGATCCCGGGAGTGTTTGATGGGTCCGTGTAGAGGAATAACCACTCTGTGTCTGACCTCGGGTGTGTTTGATGGGACCGTGAAGAGGAATAATCACTTTGTGTCTGACCCCGGGAGTGTGTGATGGGACGGAGTGGAGGGAGATTCACTCTGTGTCTGACCCCGGGAGTGTTCGATGGGACCGTGTAGAGGAATAATCACTCTGTGTCTGGACCGGGAAGGTTTGATGGGACAGTGTTTAGGAATAATCACTCTGGGACTGACCCCTTGAGTGTTTGATGGGACAGAGTTTAGGAATAATCACTCTGGGACTGACCCCTGGAGTGTTTGATTGGACGGCGTGAAGGGAGATTCACTCTGTGTCTGACACCGGGAGCTTGTGAAGGGACGGTGTTGAGGGAGATTCACTCTGTGTCTGACCCCCGGGAGTGTTTGATGGGACCGTGTAGCGGAATAATCACTCTGTGTCTGACCCCGGGAGAGTTTGATGGGACCGTGTAGAGGAATAATCACTATGTGTCTGACCCCCCGGAGTGCTTGATGGGACCGTGTAGAGGAATAATCACTCTGTGTCTGATCCCGGGAGTGTTTGATGGGACCGTGTAGCGGAATAATCACTCTGTGTCTGACCCCGGGTGTGTTTGACGGGACCGTGAAGAGGAATAATCACTTTGTGTCTGACCCCGGGAGTGTGTGATTGGACGGCGTGGAGGAAGATTCACTCTGTGACTGACCCCTGGAGTGTTTGATGGTACCGTGTAGAGGAATAATCACTCTGTGTCTGACCCCGGGAGCTTGTGAAGGGACGGTGTTGAGGGAGATTCACTCTGTGTCTGACCCCCGGGAGTGTTTGATGGGACCGTGTAGCGGAATAATCACTCTGTGTCTGACCCCCGTAGTGCTTGATGGCACCGTGTAGAGGATTACTCACTCTGTGTCTGACCCCGGGAGTGTTTGATGGTACCGGGTAGAGGAATAATCACTCTGTGTCTGACCCCGGGAGTTTTTGATGGGACAGTGTGGAGGAATAATCACCTTGTGCCAGACCCCGGGAGTGTTTGATGGTACCGTGTAGAGGAATAATCACTCTGTGTCTGACCCCGGGAATGTTTGAAGGGACAGTGTAGAGGAATAATCACTCTGTGTCTGACCCCCGTAGTGCTTGATGGTACCGTGTAGAGGATTAATCACTCTGTGTCTGACCCCGGGAATGTTTGATGGTACCGTTTAGAGGAATAATCACTCTGTGTCTGACCCCGGCAGTGTTTGATGGGACCGTGTAGAGGAATAATCACTCTGTGTCTGAACCCCGGGAGTGTTTGATGGGACCGTGTAGAGGAATAATCACTCTGTGTCTGATCCCGGGAGTGTTTGATGGGTCCGTGTAGAGGAATAATCACTCTGTGTCTGACCCCGGGAGAGTTTGATGGGACCGTGTAGAGGAATAATCACTCTGTGTCTGACCCCCGGGAGTGCTTGATGGGACGTGTAGAGGAATAATCACTCTGTGTCTGATCCCGGGAGTGTTTGATGGGACCGTGTAGCGGAATAATCACTCTGTGTCTGACCCCGGGTGTGTTTGATGGGACCGTGAAGAGGAATAATCACTTTGTGTCTGACCACGGGAGTGTGTGATGGGACGGCGTGGAGGAAGATTCACTCTGTGACTGACCCCTGGAGTGTTTGATGGTACCGTGTAGAGGAATAATCACTCTGTGTCTGACCCCGGGAGCTTGTGAAGGGACGGTGTTGAGGGAGATTCACTCTGTGTCTGACCCCCGGGAGTGTTTGATGGGACCGTGTAGAGGAATAATCACTCTGTGCCTGACCCCGGGAGTGTTTGATGGTACCGTGTAGAGGAATAATCACTCTGTGTCTGACCCCCGTAGTGCTTGATTGCACCGTGTAGAGGATTACTCACTCTGTGTCTGACCCCGGGAGTGTTTGATGGTACCGGGTAGAGGAATAATCACTCTGTGTCTGACCCCGGGAGTTTTTGATGGGACAGTGTGGAGGAATAATCACCTTGTGCCAGACCCCGGGAGTGTTTGATGGTACCGTGTAGAGGAATAATCACTCTGTGTCTGACCCCGGGAATGTTTGAAGGGACAGTGTAGAGGAATAATCACTCTGTGTCTGACCCCCGTAGTGCTTGATGGTACCGTGTAGAGGATTAATCACTCTGTGTCTGACCCCGGGAATGTTTGATGGTACCGTTTAGAGGAATAATCACTCTGTGTCTGACCCCGGCAGTGTTTGATGGGACCGTGTAGAGGAATAATCACTCTGTGTCTGAACCCCGGGAGTGTTTGATGGGACCGTGTAGAGGAATAATCACTCTGTGTCTGATCCCGGGAGTGTTTGATGGGTCCGTGTAGAGGAATAATCACTCTGTGTCTGACCTCGGGTGTGTTTGATGGGACCGTGAAGAGGAATAATCACTTTGTGTCTGACCCCGGGAGTGTGTGATGGGACGGAGTTGAGGGAGATTCACTCTGTGTCTGACCCCGGGAGTGTTCGATGGGACCGTGTAGAGGAATAATCACTCTGTGTCTGGACCGGGAAGGTTTGATGGGACAGTGTTTAGGAATAATCACTCTGGGACTGACCCCTTGAGTGTTTGATGGGACAGAGTTTAGGAATAATCACTCTGGGACTGACACCTGGAGTGTTTGATTGGACGGCGTGAAGGGAGATTCACTCTGTGTCTGACCCCTGGGAGTGTTTGATGGGACCGTGAAGAGGAATAATCACTTGTGTCTGACCCCGGGAGTGTGTGATGGGACGGCGTGGAGGAAGATTCACTCTGTGACTGACCCCTGGAGTGTTTGATGGTACCGTGTAGAGGAATAATCACTCTGTGTCTGACCCCGGGAGCTTGTGAAGGGACGGTGTTGAGGGAGATTCACTCTGTGTCTGACCCCCGGGAGTGTTTGATGGGACCGTGTAGCGGAATAATCACTCTGTGTCTGACCCCGGGAGTGTTTGATGGGACCGTGTAGAGGAATAATCACTCTGTGTCTGACCCCCGGGAGTGCTTGATGGGACCGTGTAGAGGAATAGTCACTCTGTGTCTGATCCCGGGAGTGTTTGATGGGACCGTGTAGCGGAATAATCACTCTGTGTCTGACCCCGGGTGTGTTTGATGGGACCGTGAAGAGGAATAATCACTTTGTGTCTGACCCCGGGAGTGTGTGAGGGGACGGTGTTGAAGGAGATTCACACTGTGTCTGACACCGGGAGTGTATGATGGTACCGTGTAGAGGAATAATCACTCTGTGTCTGACCACGGAAGTGTTTGATGTGACCTTGTAGAAGAATAATGACTCTGTGTCTGACACCGGGAGTGTTTGACGGGACCGTGTAGAGGAATAATCACTCTGTGTCTGACCCCGGGAGTGTGTGATGGGACGGTGTGGAGGGAGATTCACTCAGTGTCTGACTCCGGGAGTGTGTGATGGGCGTTGTAGAGGAATAATCACTCTGTGTATGACCCCAGGGGTTTGTGACTGGACGGTGTGGAGGGAGATTCACTCTGTGTCTGACCCCGGGAGAGTTTCATGGGACCGTGTAGAGTAATAATCACTCTGTGTTTGACCACGGGAATGTGTGATGCGTTGGTGTAGAGGATTAATCACTCTGTGTCTGACGACCGGAGTGTGTGATGGGACGGTGTGGAGGGAGATTCACTCTCTGTCTGACCCCGGGAGCGTTTGATGGGACCGTGTAGAGGAATAATCACTCTGTGTCTGACCACGGGTGTGTGTGATGGGACGGTGTGGAGGGAGATTCACTCTGTGTCTGACCCCGGGAGAGTGTGATGGGCGGTGTAGAGGAATAATCACTCTGTGGTGACCCCGGGAGTGTTTGATGGGACCCGGCAGAGGAATAATCTCTCTGTGTCTGACCCAGGGAGTGTTTGATGGTACCGTGTAGTTGAATAATCTCTCTGTGTCTGACCCCGGGAGTGTGTGATGGGACGGTGAGGATTGAGATTCACTCTGTGTCTGACTCCGGGAGTGTTTGATGGTACCGTGTAGAGGAATAATCTCTCTGTGTCTGACCCCGGGAGAGTGTGATGGGACGGTGTGGAAGGAGATTCACACTGTGTCTGACACCGGGAGTGTTTGATGGGACCGTGTAGAGGAATAATCACTCTGTGTCTGACCCCGGGAGTGTGTGATGGGACGGTGTTGTAGGAGATTCACACCGTGTCTGACACCGGGAGTGTTTGATGGGACCGTGTAGAGGAATAATCACTCTGTGTCTGACCCCCGGGAGTGCTTGATGGGACCGTGTAGAGGAATAGTCACTCTGTGTCTGATCCCGGGAGTGTTTGACGGGACCGTGTAGCGGAATAATCACTCTGTGTCTGACCCCGGGTGTGTTTGATGGGACCGTGAAGAGGAATAATCACTTTGTGTCTGACCCCGGGAGTGTGTGATGGGACGGTGTTGAAGGAGATTCACACTGTGTCTGACACCGGGAGTGTATGATGGTACCGTGTAGAGGAATAATCACTCTGTGTCTGACCACGGAAGTGTTTGATGTGACCTTGTAGAAGAATAATGACTCTGTGTCTGACACCGGGAGTGTTTGACGGGACCGTGTAGAGGAATAATCACTCTGTGTCTGACCCCGGGAGTGTGTGATGGGACGGTGTGGAGGGAGATTCACTCAGTGTCTGACTCCGGGAGTGTGTGATGGGCGTTGTAGAGGAATAATCACTCTGTGTATGACCCCAGGGGTTTGTGACTGGACGGTGTGGAGGGAGATTCACTCTGTGTCTGACCCCGGGAGAGTTTCATGGGACCGTGTAGAGTAATAATCACTCTGTGTTTGACCACGGGAATGTGTGATGCGTTGGTGTAGAGGATTAATCACTCTGTGTCTGACGACCGGAGTGTGTGATGGGACGGTGTGGAGGGAGATTCACTCTCTGTCTGACCCCGGGAGCGTTTGATGGGACCGTGTAGAGGAATAATCACTCTGTGTCTGACCACGGGTGTGTGTGATGGGACGGTGTGGAGGGAGATTCACTCTGTGTCTGACCCCGGGAGAGTGTGATGGGCGGTGTAGAGGAATAATCACTCTGTGGTGACCCCGGGAGTGTTTGATGGGACCCGGCAGAGGAATAATCTCTCTGTGTCTGACCCAGGGAGTGTTTGATGGTACCGTGTAGTTGAATAATCTCTCTGTGTCTGACCCCGGGAGTGTGTGATGGGACGGTGAGGATTGAGATTCACTCTGTGTCTGACTCCGGGAGTGTTTGATGGTACCGTGTAGAGGAATAATCTCTCTGTGTCTGACCCCGGGAGAGTGTGATGGGACGGTGTGGAAGGAGATTCACACTGTGTCTGACACCGGGAGTGTTTGATGGGACCGTGTAGAGGAATAATCACTCTGTGTCTGACCCCGGGAGAGTGTGATGGGACGGTGTGGAAGGAGATTCACACTGTGTCTGACACCGGGAGTGTTTGATGGGACCGTGTAGAAGAATAACCACTCTGTGTCTGATCCCGTGAGTGTTTGATGGGACCTTGTAGTGGAATAATCACTCTGTGTCTTACCCCCGGAGTGTTTGATGGATCCGTGTAGAGGAATAATCACTCTGTGTCTGACCCCCGGGAGCGTTTGATGGGACCGTGTAGAGGAATAATCACTCTGTGTCTGACCCCGGGAGAGTTTGATGGGGCCGTGTAGAGGAATAATCACTATGTGTCTGACCCCGGGAGTGTTTGATGGGACCGTGTAGAGGAATAATCACTCTGTGTCTGACCTCGGGAGTGTGTGATGGGACGTGTTGAAGGAGATTCACACTGTGTCTGACACCGGGAGTGTATGATGGTACCGTGTAGAGGAATAATCACTCTGTGTCTGACCACGGAAGTGTTTGATGTGACCTTGTAGAAGAATAATGACTCTGTGTCTGACACCGGGAGTGTTTGACGGGACCGTGTAGACGAATAATCTCTCTGTGTCTGACCCCGGGAGTGTTCGTTGGTACCGTGTACAGGAATAATCTCTCTTTGTCTGACCCCGGGATTGTTTGATTGTACCTTGTAGAGGAATAATCTCTCTGTGTCTGTCCCCGGGAGTGTGTGATGTGACGTTGTGGAGGGAGATTCACTCTGTGTCTGACCCCGGGAGAGTGTGATGGGCGGTGTAGAGGAATAATCACTCTGTGGTGACCCCGGGAGTGTTTGATGGGACCCGGCAGAGGAATAATCTCTCTGTGTCTGACCCAGGGAGTGTTTGATGGTACCGTGTAGTTGAATAATCTCTCTGTGTCTGACCCCGGGAGTGTGTGATGGGACGGTGAGGATTGAGATTCACTCTGTGTCTGACTCCGGGAGTGTTTGATGGTACCGTGTAGAGGAATAATCTCTCTGTGTCTGACCCCGGGAGAGTGTGATGGGACGGTGTGGAAGGAGATTCACACTGTGTCTGACACCGGGAGTGTTTGATGGGACCGTGTAGAGGAATAATCACTCTGTGTCTGACCCCGGGAGTGTGTGATGGGACGGTGTTGTAGGAGATTCACACCGTGTCTGACACCGGGAGTGTTTGATGGGACCGTGTAGAGGAATAATCACTCTGTGTCTGACCCCCGGGAGTGCTTGATGGGACCGTGTAGAGGAATAGTCACTCTGTGTCTGATCCCGGGAGTGTTTGACGGGACCGTGTAGCGGAATAATCACTCTGTGTCTGACCCCGGGTGTGTTTGATGGGACCGTGAAGAGGAATAATCACTTTGTGTCTGACCCCGGGAGTGTGTGATGGGACGGTGTTGAAGGAGATTCACACTGTGTCTGACACCGGGAGTGTATGATGGTACCGTGTAGAGGAATAATCACTCTGTGTCTGACCACGGAAGTGTTTGATGTGACCTTGTAGAAGAATAATGACTCTGTGTCTGACACCGGGAGTGTTTGACGGGACCGTGTAGAGGAATAATCACTCTGTGTCTGACCCCGGGAGTGTGTGATGGGACGGTGTGGAGGGAGATTCACTCAGTGTCTGACTCCGGGAGTGTGTGATGGGCGTTGTAGAGGAATAATCACTCTGTGTATGACCCCAGGGGTTTGTGACTGGACGGTGTGGAGGGAGATTCACTCTGTGTCTGACCCCGGGAGAGTTTCATGGGACCGTGTAGAGTAATAATCACTCTGTGTTTGACCACGGGAATGTGTGATGCGTTGGTGTAGAGGATTAATCACTCTGTGTCTGACGACCGGAGTGTGTGATGGGACGGTGTGGAGGGAGATTCACTCTCTGTCTGACCCCGGGAGCGTTTGATGGGACCGTGTAGAGGAATAATCACTCTGTGTCTGACCACGGGTGTGTGTGATGGGACGGTGTGGAGGGAGATTCACTCTGTGTCTGACCCCGGGAGAGTGTGATGGGCGGTGTAGAGGAATAATCACTCTGTGGTGACCCCGGGAGTGTTTGATGGGACCCGGCAGAGGAATAATCTCTCTGTGTCTGACCCAGGGAGTGTTTGATGGTACCGTGTAGTTGAATAATCTCTCTGTGTCTGACCCCGGGAGTGTGTGATGGGACGGTGAGGATTGAGATTCACTCTGTGTCTGACTCCGGGAGTGTTTGATGGTACCGTGTAGAGGAATAATCTCTCTGTGTCTGACCCCGGGAGAGTGTGATGGGACGGTGTGGAAGGAGATTCACACTGTGTCTGACACCGGGAGTGTTTGATGGGACCGTGTAGAGGAATAATCACTCTGTGTCTGACCCCGGGAGAGTGTGATGGGACGGTGTGGAAGGAGATTCACACTGTGTCTGACACCGGGAGTGTTTGATGGGACCGTGTAGAAGAATAACCACTCTGTGTCTGATCCCGTGAGTGTTTGATGGGACCTTGTAGTGGAATAATCACTCTGTGTCTTACCCCCGGAGTGTTTGATGGATCCGTGTAGAGGAATAATCACTCTGTGTCTGACCCCCGGGAGCGTTTGATGGGACCGTGTAGAGGAATAATCACTCTGTGTCTGACCCCGGGAGAGTTTGATGGGGCCGTGTAGAGGAATAATCACTATGTGTCTGACCCCGGGAGTGTTTGATGGGACCGTGTAGAGGAATAATCACTCTGTGTCTGACCTCGGGAGTGTGTGATGGGACGTGTTGAAGGAGATTCACACTGTGTCTGACACCGGGAGTGTATGATGGTACCGTGTAGAGGAATAATCACTCTGTGTCTGACCACGGAAGTGTTTGATGTGACCTTGTAGAAGAATAATGACTCTGTGTCTGACACCGGGAGTGTTTGACGGGACCGTGTAGACGAATAATCTCTCTGTGTCTGACCCCGGGAGTGTTCGTTGGTACCGTGTACAGGAATAATCTCTCTTTGTCTGACCCCGGGATTGTTTGATTGTACCTTGTAGAGGAATAATCTCTCTGTGTCTGTCCCCGGGAGTGTGTGATGTGACGTTGTGGAGGGAGATCCACTCTGTGTCTGAAACCGGGAGTGTGTGATGGGCAGTGTAGAGGAATAATCACTCCGTGTCTGACCCCGGGAATTTGTGACGGGACGGGGTGGACGGAGATTCACTCTGTGTCTGACCCCGGGAGTGTTTGATGGTACCGTGTAGAGGAATAATCACTCTGTGTCTGACCCCGGGAGTGTGTGATGGGACGGTGAGGATTGAGATTCACTCTGTGTCTGACCCCGGAAGAGTTTGATGTGACCGTGTAGAGGAATAATGACTCTGTTTCTGACCCAGGGAGTGTTTGATTGGACCGTGTAGAGGAATAATCTCTCTGTGTCTGACCCAGGGAGTGTTTGATTGTACCGTGTAGAGGAATAAACTCTCTGTGTCTGTCCCCGGGAGTGTGTGATGGGACGGTGAGGATTGAGATTCACTCGGTGTCTGACACCGGGAGTGTTTGATTGTACCGTGTAGAGGAATAATCTCTCTGTGTCTGACCCCGGGAGAGTGTGATGAGACGGTGTGGAAGGAGATTCACACTGTGTCTGACACCGGGAGTGTTTGATGGGACCGTGTCGAGGGATAATCACTCTGTGTCTGACCCCGGGAGAGTGTGATGGGACGGTGTGGAAGGAGATTCACACTGTGTCTGACACCGGGAGTGTTTGATTGGACCGTGTAGAGGAATAATCACTCTGTGTCTGACACCGGGAGTGTGTGATGGTACCGTGTTGAGGAATAATCACTCTGTGTCTGACCCGGAAGAGTTTGATGTGAATGTGTAGAGGAATAATGACTCTGTTTCTGACCCCGGGAGTGTTTGATTGGACCGCGTAAAGGAATGATCTCTCTGTGTCTGACCCAGGGAGCGTTTGATGGGAACGTCTAGAGGAATATTCACTCTGTGTCTGACCACGGGAGTGTTTGATGGGACCGTGTAGAGGAATAATCACTCTGTGTCTGACCCCGGGAGTGTGTGATGGGACGGTGTTGTAGGAGATTCACACCGTGTCTGACACCGGGAGTGTTTGATGGGACCGTGTAGAGGAATAATCACTCTGTGTCTGACACAGGGAGTGTGTGATGGT
This sequence comes from Hypanus sabinus, assembly GCF_030144855.1. Lineage (NCBI taxonomy): Eukaryota > Metazoa > Chordata > Chondrichthyes > Myliobatiformes > Dasyatidae > Hypanus > Hypanus sabinus. The sequence continues at coordinate 37,166 of NW_026781699.1, forward strand.
ACCGTGTAGAGGAATAATCACTCTGTGTCTGACCCCGGGAGAGTTTGATGGTACCGTGTAGAGGAATAATCTCTCTGTGTCTGACCCCGGGTGTGTGTGATGTGACGTTGTGGAGGGAGATCCACTCTGTGTCTGAAACCGGGAGTGTGTGATGGGCAGTGTAGAGGAATAATCACTCCGTGTCTGACCCCGGGAATTTGTGACGGGACGAGCTGGACGGAGATTCACTCTGTGTCTGACCCCCAGAGTGTTTGATGGGACCGTGTAGAGGAATAATCACTCTGTGTCTGACCCCGGGAGTGTGTGATGGGACGGTGTGGAGGGAGATTCACTCTGTGTCTGAAACCGGGAGTGTGTGATGGGCAGTGTAGAGGAATAATCACTCCGTGTTTGACCCCGGGAATTTGTGACGGGACGGTGTGGACGGAGATTCACGCTGTTTCTGACTCCGGCAGTGTTTGATGCGAACGTGTTGAGGAATCATCCCTCTTTGTATGACCCAGGGAGTGTGTGATGGGACCGTGTGGAGGGAGATTCACTCTGTGTCTGACCCCGGGAGTGTGTGATGGGACCGTGTAGAGGAATAATCACTCTGTGTCTGACTTCGGGAGTGTGTGATGAGACGGTGTGGACGGAGATTCACTCTGTGTCTGACCGGGGGAGTGTTTGATGGTACCGTGTAGAGGAATAATCACTCTGTGCCTGACCCCGGGAGTGTTTGATGGTACCGTGTAGAGGAATAATCACTCTGTGTCTGACCCCCGTAGTGCTTGATGGCACCGTGTAGAGGATTAATCACTCTGTGTCTGACTTCGGGAGTGTGTGATGAGACGGTGTGGACGGAGAATCACTCTGTGTCTGACCCCGGGAGTTTTTGATGGTACCGTGTAGAGGAATAATCACCTTGTGCCAGACCCCGGGAGTGTTTGATGGTACCGTGTAGAGGAATAATCACTCTGTGTCTGACCCCGGGAATGTTTGAAGGGACAGTGTAGAGGAATAATCACTCTGTGTCTGACCACCGTAGTGCTTGATGGTACCGTGTAGAGGAATAATCACTCTGTGTCTGATCCCGGCAGTGTTTGATGGGACCGTGTAGAGGAATAATCACTCTATGTCTGAACCCCGGGAGTGTTTGATGGGACCGTGTAGAGGAATAATCACTCTGTGTCTGATCCCGGGAGTGTTTGATGGGTCCGTGTAGAGGAATAATCACTCTGTGTCTGACCTCGGGTGTGTTTGATGGGACCGTGAAGAGGAATAATCACTTTGTGTCTGACCCCGGGAGTGTGTGATGGGACGGAGTGGAGGGAGATTCACTCTGTGTCTGACCCCGGGAGTGTTCGATGGGACCGTGTAGAGGAATAATCACTCTGTGTCTGGACCGGGAAGGTTTGATGGGACAGTGTTTAGGATTAATCACTCTGGGACTGACCCCTTGAGTGTTTGATGGGACAGAGTTTAGGAATAATCACTCTGGGACTGACCCCTGGAGTGTTTGATTGGACGGCGTGAAGGGAGATTCACTCTGTGTCTGACACCGGGAGCATGTGAAGGGACGGAGTTGAGGGAGATTCACTCTGTGTCTGACCCACGGGAGTGTTTGATGGGACCGTGTAGCGGAATAATCACTCTGTGTCTGACCCCGGGAGTGTTTGATGGGACCGTGTAGAGGAATAATCACTCTGTGTCTGACCCCCGGGAGTGCTTGATGGGACCGTGTAGAGGAATAATCACTCTGTGTCTGATCCCGGGAGTGTTTGATGGGACCGTGTAGCGGAATAATCACTCTGTGTCTGACCCCGGGTGTGTTTGATGGGACCGTGAAGAGGAATAATCACTTTGTGTCTGACCCCGGGAGTGTGTGATGGGACGGCGTGGAGGATGATTCACTCTGTGACTGACCCCTGGAGTGTTTGATGGTACCGTGTAGAGGAATAATCACTCTGTGTCTGACCCCGGGAGCTTGTGAAGGGACGGTGTTGAGGGAGATTCACTCTGTGTCTGACCCCCGGGAGTGTTTGATGGGACCGTGTAGCGGAATAATCACTCTGTGTCTGACCCCGGGAGTGTTTGATGGGACCGTGTAGAGGAATAATCACTCTGTGTCTGACCCCCGGGAGTGCTTGATGGGACCGTGTAGAGGAATAGTCACTCTGTGTCTGATCCCGGGAGTGTTTGATGGGACCGTGTAGCGGAATAATCACTCTGTGTCTGACCCCGGGTGTGTTTGATGGGACCGTGAAGAAGACTAATCACTTTGTGTCTGACCCCGGGAGTGTGTGATGGGACGGTGTTGAAGGAGATTCACACTGTGTCTGACACCGGGAGTGTATGATGGTACCGTGTAGAGGAATAATCACTCTGTGTCTGACCACGGAAGTGTTTGATGTGACCTTGTAGAAGAATAATGACTCTGTGTCTGACACCGGGAGTGTTTGACGGGACCGTGTAGAGAAATAATCACTCTGTGTCTGACCCCGGGAGTGTGTGATGGGACGGTGTTGAGGAATCATCCCTCTTTGTATGACCCAGGGAGTGTGTGATGGGACCGTGTGGAGGGAGATTCACTCTGTGTCTGACCCCTGGAGTGTGTGATGGGCGTTGTAGAGGAATAATCACTCTGTGTATGACCCCAGGGGTTTGTGACTGGACGGTGTGGAGGGAGATTCACTCTGTGTCTGACCCCGGGAGTGTTTCATGGGACCGTGTAGAGTAATAATAACTCTGTGTTTGACCACGGGAATGTGTGATGCGTTGGTGTAGAGGATTAATCACTCTGTGTCTGACGACCGGAGTGTGTGATGGGACGGTGTGGAGGGAGATTCACTCTCTGTCTGACCCCGGGAACGTTTGATGGGACCGTGTAGAGGAATAATCACTCTGTGTCTGACCACGGGTGTGTGGGATGGGACGGTGTGGAGGGAGATTCACTCTGTGTCTGACCCCGGGAGAGTGTGATGGGCGGTGTAGAGGAATAATCAGTCTGTGGTGACCCCGGGAGTGTTTGATGGGACCGTGCAGAGGAATAATCTCTCTGTGTCTGACCCAGGGAGTGTTTGATGGTACCGTGTAGAGGAATAATCTCTCTGTGTCTGACCCCGGGAGTGTTTGATGGTACCGTGTAGAGGAATAATCTCTCTGTGTCTGACCCCGGGAGAGTGTGATGGGACGGTGTGGAAGGAGATTCACACTGTGTCTGACACCGGGAGTGTTTGATGGGACCGTGTAGAGGAATAATCACTCTGTGTCTGACCCCGGGTGTGTTTGATGGGACCGTGAAGAGGAATAATCACTTTGTGTCTGACCCCGGGAGTGTGTGATGGGACGGTGTTGAAGGAGATTCACACTGTGTCTGACACCGGGAGTGTATGATGGTACCGTGTAGAGGAATAATCACTCTGTGTCTGACCACGGAAGTGTTTGATGTGACCTTGTAGAAGAATAATGACTCTGTGTCTGACACCGGGAGTGTTTGACGGGACCGTGTAGAGGAATAATCACTCTGTGTCTGACCCAGGGAGTGTGTGATGGGACCGTGTGGAGGGAGATGCACTCTGTGTCTGACCCCGGGAGTGTGTGATGGGCGTTGTAGAGGAATAATCACTCTGTGTATGACCCCAGGGGTTTGTGACTGGACGGTGTGGAGGGAGATTCACTCTGTGTCTGACCCCGGGAGTGTTTCATGGGACCGTGTAGAGTAATAATCACTCTGTGTTTGACCACGGGAATGTGTGATGCGTTGGTGTAGAGGATTAATCACTCTGTGTCTGACGACCGGAGTGTGTGATGGGACGGTGTGGAGGGAGATTCACTCACTGTCTGACCCCGGGAACGTTTGATGGGACCGTGTAGAGGAATAATCACTCTGTGTCTGACCACGGGTGTGTGTGATGGGACGGTGTGGAGGGAGATTCACTCTGTGTCTGACCCCGGGAGAGTGTGATGGGCGGTGTAGAGGAATAATCAGTCTGTGGTGACCCCGGGAGTGTTTGATGGGACCGTGCAGAGGAATAATCTCTCTGTGTCTGACCCAGGGAGTGTTTGATGGTACCGTGTAGAGGAATAATCTCTCTGTGTCTGACCCCGGGAGTGTTTGATGGTACCGTGTAGAGGAATAATCTCTCTGTGTCTGACCCCGGGAGAGTGTGATGGGACGGTGTGGAAGGAGATTCACACTGTGTCTGACACCGGGAGTGTTTGATGGGACCGTGTAGAGGAATAATCACTCTGTGTCTGACCCCGGGTGTGTTTGATGGGACCGTGAAGAGGAATAAACACTTTGTGTCTGACCCCGGGAGTGTGTGATGGGACGGTGTTGAAGGAGATTCACACTGTGTCTGACACCGGGAGTGTATGATGGTACCGTGTAGAGGAATAATCACTCTGTGTCTGACCACGGAAGTGTTTGATGTGACCTTGTAGAAGAATAATGACTCTGTGTCTGACACCTGGAGTGTTTGACGGGACCGTGTAGAGGAATAATCTCTCTGTGTCTGACCCCGGGAGTGTGTGATGGGACGGTGTGGAGGGAGATTCACTCTGTGTCTGACTCGGGCAGTGTTTGATGCGACCGTGTTGAGGAATCATCCCTCTTTGTATGACCCAGGGAGTGTGTGATGGGACCGTGTGGAGGGAGATGCACTCTGTGTCTGACCCCGGGAGTGTGTGATGGGCGTTGTAGAGGAATAATCACTCTGTGTATGACCCCAGGGGTTTGTGACTGGACGGTGTGGAGGGAGATTCACTCTGTGTCTGACCCCGGGAGTGTTTCATGGGACCGTGTAGAGTAATAATCACTCTGTGTTTGACCACGGGAATGTGTGATGCGTTGGTGTAGAGGATTAATCACTCTGTGTCTGACGACCGGAGTGTGTGATGGGACGGTGTGGAGGGAGATTCACTCTCTGTCTGACCCCGGGAGCGTTTGATGGGACCGTGTAGAGGAATAATCACTCTGTGTCTGACCACGGGTGTGTGTGATGGGACGGTGTGGAGGGAGATTCACTCTGTGTCTGACCCCGGGAGAGTGTGATGGGCGGTGTAGAGGAATAATCACTCTGTGGTGACCCCGGGAGTGTTTGATGGGACCGTGCAGAGGAATAATCTCTCTGTGTCTGACCCAGGGAGTGTTTGATGGTACCGTGTAGTTGAATAATCTCTCTGTGTCTGACCCCGGGAGTGTGTGATGGGACGGTGAGGATTGAGATTCACTCTGTGTCTGACTCCGGGAGTGTTTGATGGTACCGTGTAGAGGAATAATCTCTCTGTGTCTGACCCCGGGAGAGTGTGATGGGACGGTGTGGAAGGAGATTCACACTGTGTCTGACACCGGGAGTGTTTGATGGGACCGTGTAGAGGAATAATTACTCTGTGTCTGACCCCGGGAGAGTGTGATGGGACGGTGTGGAAGGAGATTCACACTGTGTCTGACACCGGGAGTGTTTGATGGGACCGTGTAGAAGAATAACCACTCTGTGTCTGATCCCGTGAGTGTTTGATGGGACCTTGTAGTGGAATAATCTCTCTGTGTCTTACCCCCGGAGTGTTTGATGGATCCGTGTAGAGGAATAATCACTCTGTGTCTGACCCCCGGGAGCGTTTGATGGGACCGTGTAGAGGAATAATCACTCTGTGGTGACCCCGGGAGTGTTTGATGGGACCGTGCAGAGGAATAATCTCTCTGTGTCTGACCCAGGGAGTGTTTGATGGTACCGTGTAGTTGAATAATCTCTCTGTGTCTGACCCCGGGAGTGTGTGATGGGACGGTGAGGATTGAGATTCACTCTGTGTCTGACTCCGGGAGTGTTTGATGGTACCGTGTAGAGGAATAATCTCTCTGTGTCTGACCCCGGGAGAGTGTGATGGGACGGTGTGGAAGGAGATTCACACTGTGTCTGACACCGGGAGTGTTTGATGGGACCGTGTAGAGGAATAATTACTCTGTGTCTGACCCCGGGAGAGTGTGATGGGACGGTGTGGAAGGAGATTCACACTGTGTCTGACACCGGGAGTGCTTGATGGGACCGTGTAGAAGAATAACCACTCTGTGTCTGATCCCGTGAGTGTTTGATGGGACCTTGTAGTGGAATAATCACTCTGTGTCTTACCCCCGGAGTGTTTGATGGATCCGTGTAGAGGAATAATCACTCTGTGTCTGACCCCCGGGAGCGTTTGATGGGACCGTGTAGAGGAATAATCACTCTGTGTCTGACCCCGGGAGAGTTTGATGGGGCCGTGTAGAGGAATAATCACTATGTGTCTGACCCCGGGAGTGTTTGATGGGACCGTGTAGAGGAATAATCACTCTGTGTCTGACCCCGGGAGTGTGTGATGGGACGTGTTGAAGGAGATTCACACTGTGTCTGACACCGGGAGTGTATGATGGTACCGTGTAGAGGAATAATCACTCTGTGTCTGACCACGGAAGTGTTTGATGTGACCTTGTAGAAGAATAATGACTCTGTGTCTGACACCGGGAGTGTTTGACGGGACCGTGTAGAGGAATAATCTCTCTGTGTCTGACCCCGGGAGTGTTCGTTGGTACCGTGTACAGGAATAATCTCTCTTTGTCTGACCCCGGGATTGTTTGATTGTACCTTGTAGAGGAATAATCTCTCTGTGTCTGACCCCGGGAGTGTGTGATGTGACGTTGTGGAGGGAGATCCACTCTGTGTCTGAAACCGGGAGTGTGTGATGGGCAGTGTAGAGGAATAATCACTCCGTGTCTGACCCCGGGAATTTGTGACGGGACGGGGCGGACGGAGATTCACTCTGTGTCTGACCCCGGGAGTGTTTGATGGGACCGTGTAGAGGAATAATCACTCTGTGTCTGACCCCGGGAGTGTGTGATGGGACGGTGTGGAGGGAGATTCACTCTGTGTCTGACCCCCGGGAGTGTTTGATGGGACCGCGAAGAGGAATAATCACTCTGTGTTTGACCACGGGAGTGTGTGATGGGACCGTGTGGAGGGAGATTCACTCTGTGTCTGACCCCGGGAGTGTGTGATGGGCGTTGTAGAGGAATAATCACTCTGTGTATGACCCCAGGGGTTTGTGACTGGACGGTGTGGAGGGTGATTCACTCTGTGTCTGACACCGGGAGTGTTTGATGGGACCGTGTAGAGGAATAATCACTCTGTGTCTGACCCCGGGTGTGTATGATGGGACGGTGTGGATTTAATTTCACTCTGTGTCTGACCCCCGGGAGCGTTTGATGGGACCGTGTAGACGAATAATCACTCTGTGTCTGACCCCGGGAGGGAATGATGGGGCCGTGTAGAGGAATAATCACTCTGTGTCTGACCCCGGGAGTGTGTGATGGTACCGTGTAGAGGAATAATCTCTCTGTGTCTGACCCCGGGAGTGTGTGATGTGACGCTGTGGATTGAGATTCACTCTGTGTCTGACACCGGGAGTGTTTGATGGGACCGTGTTGAGGAATAATCACTCTGTGTCTGACCCCGGGAGTTTGTGATGGGACGGAGTTGAAGGAGATTCACGCTGTGTCTGACACCGGGAGTGTTTGATGGGACCGTGTAGAGGAATAATCACTCTGTGTCTGACCCCGGGAGAGTGTGATGGGACGGTGTGGAAGGAGATTCACACTGTGTCTGAAACCGGGAGTGTTTGATGGGACCGGGTTGAGGAATAATCTCTCTGTGTCTGACCCAGGGAGTCTTTGATGGTACCGTGTAGAGGAATAATCTCTCTGTGTCTGACCCCGGGAGTGTGTGATGGGATGGTGAGGATTGAGATTCACTCTGTGTCTGACCCCGGAAGAGTTTGATGTGACCGTGTAGAGGAATAAACTCTCTGTGTCTGTCCCCGGGAGTGTGTGATGGGACGGTGAGGATTGAGATTCACTCTGTGTCTGACCCCTGGAGTGTTTGATGGTACCGTGTAGAGGAATAATCTCTCTGTGTCTGACCCCGGGAGAGTGTGATGAGACGGTGTGGAAGGAGATTCACACTGTGTCTGACACCGGGAGTGTTTGATGGGACCGTGTAGAGGGATAATCACTCTGTGTCTGACCCCGGGAGAGTGTGATGGGACGGTGTGGAAGGAGATTCACACTGTGTCTGACACCGGGAGTGTGTGATGGTACCGTGTTGAGGAATAATCAATCTGTGTCTGACCCGGAAGAGTTTGATGTGAATGTGTAGAGGAATAATGACTCTGTTTCTGACCCCGGGAGTGTTTGATTGGGCCGCGTAGAGGAATGATCTCTCTGTGTCTGACCCAGGGAGCGTTTGATGGGAAGGTCTAGAGGAATATTCACTCTGTGTCTGACCACGGGAGTGTTTGATGGGACCGTGTAGAGGAATAATCACTCTGTGTCTGACCCCGGGAGTGTGTGATGGGACGGTGTTGTAGGAGATTCACACCGTGTCTGACACCGGGAGTGTTTGATGGGACCGTGTAGAGGAATAATCACTCTGTGTCTGACACCGGGAGTGTGTGATGGTACCGTGTAGAGGAATAATCACTCTGTGTCTGACCCCGGGAGAGTTTGATGGTACCGGGTAGAGGAATAATCTCTCTGTGTCTGACCCCGGGTGTGTGTGATGTGACGTTGTGGAGGGAGATCCACTCTGTGTCTGAAACAGGGAGTGTGTGATGGGCAGTGTAGAGGAATAATCACTCCGTGTCAGACCCCGGGAATTTGTGACGGGACGGGATGGACGGAGATTCACTCTGTGTCTGACCCCCAGAGTGTTTGATGGGACCGTGTAGAGGAATAACCACTCTGTGTCTGACCCCGGGAGTGTGTGATGGGACGGTGTGGAGGGAGATTCACTCTGTGTCTGAAACCGGGAGTGTGTGATGGGCAGTGTAGAGGAATAATCACTCTGTGTCTGACTTCGGGAGTGTGTGATGAGACGGTGTGGACGGAGATTCACTCTGTGTCTGACCGGGGGAGTGTTTGATGGTACCGTGTAGAGGAATAATCACTCTGTGCCTGACCCCGGGAGTGTTTGATGGTACCGTCTAGAGGAATAATCACTCTGTGTCTGACCCCCGTAGTGCTTGATGGCACCGTGTAGAGGATTAATCACTCTGTGTCTGACTTCGGGAGTGTGTGATGAGACGGTGTGGACGGAGAATCACTCTGTGTCTGACCCCGGGAGTGTTTGATGGTACCGTGTAGAGGAATAATCACTCTGTGTCTGACCCCGGGAATGTTTGAAGGGACAGTGTAGAGGAATAATCACTCTGTGTCTGACTACCGTAGTGCTTGATGGTACCGTGTAGAGGATTAATCACTCTGTGTCTGACCCCGGGAATGTTTGATGGTACCGTTTAGAGGAATAATTACTCTGTGTCTGACCCCGGCAGTGCTTGATGGGACCGTGTAGAGGAATAATCACTCTGTGTCTGAACCCCGGGAGTGTTTGATGGGACCGTGTAGAGGAATAATCACTCTGTGTCTGATCCCGGGAGTGTTTGATGGGTCCGTGTAGAGGAATAATCACTCTGTGTCTGATCCCGGGTGTGTTTGATGGGACAGTGTTTAGGATTAATCACTCTGGGACTGACCCCTTGAGTGTTTGATGGGACAGAGTTTAGGAATAATCACTCTGGGACTGACCCCTGGAGTGTTTGATTGGACGGCGTGAAGGGAGATTCACTCTGTGTCTGACACCGGGAGCTTGTGAAGGGACGGTGTTGAGGGAGATTCACTCTGTGTCTGACCCCCGGGAGTGTTTGATGGGACGGTGTTGCGGAATAATCACTCTGTGTCTGACCCCGGGAGTGTTTGATGGGACCGTGTTGAGGAATAATCACTCTGTGTCTGACCCCCGGGAGTGCTTGATGGGACCGTGTAGAGGAATAATCACTCTGTGTCTGATCCCGGGAGTGTTTGATGGGACCGTGTAGCGGAATAATCACTCTGTGTCTGACCCCGGGTGTGTTTGATGGGACCGTGAAGAGGAATAATCACTTTGTGTCTGACCCCGGGAGTGTGTGATGGGACGGCGTGGAGGATGATTCACTCTGTGACTGACCCCTGGAGTGTTTGATGGTACCGTGTAGAGGAATAATCACTCTGTGTCTGACCCCGGGAGCTTGTGAAGGGACGGTGTTGAGGGAGATTCACTCTGTGTCTGACCCCCGGGAGTGTTTGATGGGACCGTGTAGCGGAATAATCACTGTGTCTGACCCCGGGAGTGTTTGATGGGACCGTGTAGAGGAATAATCACTCTGTGTCTGACCCCCGGGAGTGCTTGATGGGACCGTGTAGAGGAATAGTCACTCTGTGTCTGATCCCGGGAGTGTTTGATGGGACCGTGTAGCGGAATAATCACTCTGTGTCTGACCCCGGGAGTGTTTGATGGGACCGTGTAGAGGAATAATCACTCTGTGTCTGACCCCCGGGAGTGCTTGATGGGATCGTGTAGAGGAATAGTCACTCTGTGTCTGACCCCCGGGAGTGTTTGATGGGACCGTGTAGCGGAATAATCACTCTGTGTCTGACCCCGGGAGTGTTTGATGGGACCGTGTAGAGGAATAATCACTCTGTGTCTGACCCCCGGGAGTGCTTGATGGGACCGTGTAGAGGAATAGTCACTCTGTGTCTGACCCCGGGTGTGTTTGATGGGACCGTGAAGAAGACTAATCACTTTGTGTCTGACCCCGGGAGTGTGTGATGGGACGGTGTTGAAGGAGATTCACACTGTGTCTGACACCGGGAGTGTATGATGGTACCGTGTAGAGGAATAATCACTCTGTGTATGACCCCAGGGGTTTGTGACTGGACGGAGTGGAGGGAGATTCACTCTGTGTCTGACCCCGGGAGTGTTCGATGGGACCGTGTATAGGAATAATCACTCTGTGTCTGGACCGGGAAGGTTTGATGGGACAGAGTTTAGGAATAATCACTCTGGGACTGACCCCTGGAGTGTTTGATTGGACGGCGTGAAGGGAGATTCACTCTGTGTCTGACACCGGGAGCTTGTGAAGGGACGGTGTTGAGGGAGATTCACTCTGTGTCTGACCCCCGGGAGTGTTTGATGGGACGGTGTTGCGGAATAATCACTCTGTGTCTGACCCCGGGAGTGTTTGATGGGACCGTGTAGAGGAATAATCACTCTGTGTCTGACCCCCGGGAGTGCTTGATGGGACCGTGTAGAGGAATAATCACTCTGTGTCTGATCCCGGGAGTGTTTGATGGGACCGTGTAGCGGAATAATCACTCTGTGTCTGACCCCGGGTGTGTTTGATGGGACCGTGAAGAGGAATAATCACTTTGTGTCTGACCCCGGGAGTGTGTGATGGGACGGCGTGGAGGATGATTCACTCTGTGACTGACCCCTGGAGTGTTTGATTGTACCGTGTAGAGGAATAATCACTCTGTGTCTGACCCCGGGAGCTTGTGAAGGGACGGTGTTGAGGGAGATTCACTCTGTGTCTGACCCCCGGGAGTGTTTGATGGGACCGTGTAGCGGAATAATCACTCTGTGTCTGACCCCGGGAGTGTTTGATGGGACCGTGAAGAAGACTAATCACTTTGTGTCTGACCCCGGGAGTGTGTGATGGGACGGTGTTGAAGGAGATTCACACTGTGTCTGACACCGGGAGTGTATGATGGTACCGTGTAGAGGAATAATCACTCTGTGTATGACCCCAGGGGTTTGTGACTGGACGGAGTGGAGGGAGATTCACTCTGTGTCTGACCCCGGGAGTGTTCGATGGGACCGTGTATAGGAATAATCACTCTGTGTCTGGACCGGGAAGGTTTGATGGGACAGAGTTTAGGAATAATCACTCTGGGACTGACCCCTGGAGTGTTTGATTGGACGGCGTGAAGGGAGATTCACTCTGTGTCTGACACCGGGAGCTTGTGAAGGGACGGTGTTGAGGGAGATTCACTCTGTGTCTGACCCCCGGGAGTGTTTGATGGGACGGTGTTGCGGAATAATCACTCTGTGTCTGACCCCGGGAGTGTTTGATGGGACCGTGTAGAGGAATAATCACTCTGTGTCTGACCCCCGGGAGTGCTTGATGGGACCGTGTAGAGGAATAATCACTCTGTGTCTGATCCCGGGAGTGTTTGATGGGACCGTGTAGCGGAATAATCACTCTGTGTCTGACCCCGGGTGTGTTTGATGGGACCGTGAAGAGGAATAATCACTTTGTGTCTGACCCCGGGAGTGTGTGATGGGACGGCGTGGAGGATGATTCACTCTGTGACTGACCCCTGGAGTGTTTGATTGTACCGTGTAGAGGAATAATCACTCTGTGTCTGACCCCGGGAGCTTGTGAAGGGACGGTGTTGAGGGAGATTCACTCTGTGTCTGACCCCCGGGAGTGTTTGATGGGACCGTGTAGCGGAATAATCACTCTGTGTCTGACCCCGGGAGTGTTTGATGGGACCGTGTAGAGGAATAATCACTCTGTGTCTGACCCCCGGGAGTGCTTGATGGGACCGTGTAGAGGAATAGTCACTCTGTGTCTGATCCCGGGAGTGTTTGATGGGACCGTGTAGCGGAATAATCACTCTGTGTCTGACCCCGGGAGTGTTTGATGGGACCGTGTAGAGGAATAATCACTCTGTGTCTGACCCCCGGGAGTGCTTGATGGGACCGTGTAGAGGAATAGTCACTCTGTGTCTGACCCCCGGGAGTGTTTGATGGGACCGTGTAGCGGAATAATCACTCTGTGTCTGACCCCGGGAGTGTTTGATGCGACCGTGTAGAGGAATAATCACTCTGTGTCTGACCCCCGGGAGTGCTTGATGGGACCGTGTAGAGGAATAGTCACTCTGTGTCTGACCCCGGGTGTGTTTGATGGGACCGTGAAGAAGACTAATCACTCTGTGTCTGACCCCGGGAGTGTATGATGGTACCGTGTAGAGGAATAATCACTCTGTGTATGACCCCAGGGGTTTGTGACTGGACGGTGTGGAGGGAGATTCACTCTGTGTCTGACCCCGGGAGTGTTTGATGTGACCTTGTAGAAGAATAATGACTCTGTGTCTGACACCGGGAGTGTTTGACGGGACCGTGTAGAGGAATAATCACTCTGTGTCTGACCCCGGGAGTGTGTGATGGGACGGTGTGGAGCGAGATTCACTCTGTGTCTGACTCCGGCAGTGTTTGATGTGACCGTGTTGAGGAATAATCCATCAGTGTATGACCCAGGGAGTGTGTGATGGGACCGTGTTGAGGGAGATTCACTCTGTGTCTGACCCCGGGAGTGTGTGATGGGCGTTGTAGTGGAATAATCACTCTGTGTATGACCCCAGGGGTTTGTGACTGGACGGTGTGGAGGGAGATTCACTCTGTGTCTGACCCCGGGAGTGTTTCATGGGACCGTGTAGAGTAATAATCACTCTGTGTTTGACCACGGGAATGTGTGATGCGTTGGTGTAGAGGATTAATCACTCTGTGTCTGACGACCGGAGTGTGTGATGGGACGGTGTGGAGGGAGATTCACTCTGTGTCTGACCCCGGGAGAGTGTGATGGGCGGTGTAGAGGAATAATCACTCTGTGTCTTACCCCCGGAGTGTTTGATGGATCCGTGTAGAGGAATAATCACTCTGTGTCTGACCCCCGGGAGCGTTTGATGGGACCGTGTAGAGGAATAATCACTCTGTGTCTGACCCCGGGAGAGTTTGATGGGGCCGTGTAGAGGAATAATCACTATGTGTCTGACCCCGGGAGTGTTTGATGGGACCGTGTAGAGGAATAATCACTCTGTGTCTGACCCCGGGAGTGTGTGATGGGACGTGTTGAAGGAGATTCACACTGTGTCTGACACCGGGAGTGTATGATGTTACCGTGTAGAGGAATAATCACTCTGTGTCTGACCACGGAAGTGTTTGATGTGACCTTGTAGAAGAATAATGACTCTGTGTCTGACACCGGGAGTGTTTGACGGGACCGTGTAGAGGAATAATCTCTCTGTGTCTGACCCCGGGAGTGTTCGTTGGTACCGTGTACAGGAATAATCTCTCTTTGTCTGACCCCGGGATTGTTTGATTGTACCTTGTAGAGGAACAATCTCTCTGTGTCTGACCCCGGGAGTGTGTGATGTGACGTTGTGGAGGGAGATCCACTCTGTGTCTGAAACCGGGAGTGTGTGATGGGCAGTGTAGAGGAATAATCACTCCGTGTCTGAACCTGGGAATTTGTGACGGGACGGGGCGGACGGAGATTCACTCTGTGTCTGACCCCGGGAGTGTTTGATGGGACCGTGTAGAGGAATAATCACTCTGTGTCTGACCCCGGGAGTGTGTGATGGGACGGTGTGGAGGGAGATTCACCCTGTGTCTGACCCCCGGGAGTGTGTGATGGGACGGTGTGGACGGAGATTCACTGTGTGTCTGACTCCGGCAGTGTTTGATGCGACCGTGTTGAGGAATCATCCCTCTGTGTATGACCCCAGGGGTATGTGACTGGACGGTGTGGAGGGAGATTCACTCTGTGTCTGACACCGGGAGTGTTTGATGGGACCGTGTAGAGGAATAATCACTCTGTGTCTGACCCCAGGGGTATGTGACTGGACGGTGTGGAGGGAGATTCACTCTGTGTCTGACACCGGGAGTGTTTGATGGGACCGTGTAGAGGAATAATCACTCTGTGTCTGACCCCGGGTGTGTATGATGGGACGGTGTGGATTTAATTTCACTCTGTGTCTGACCCCCGGGAGCGTTTGATGGGACTGTGTAGACGAATAATCACTCTGTGTCTGACCCCGGGAGGGAATGATGGGGCCGTGTAGAGGAATAATCACTCTGTGTCTGACCCCGGGAGTGTGTGATGGTACCGTGTAGAGGAATAATCTCTCTGTGTCTGACCCCGGGAGTGTGTGATGTGACGCTGTGGATTGAGATTCACTCTGTGTCTGACACCGGGAGTGTTTGATGGGACCGTGTTGAGGAATAATCACTCTGTGTCTGACCCCGGGAGTTTGTGATGGGACGGAGTTGAAGGAGATTCACGCTGTGTCTGACACCGGGAGTGTTTGATGGGACCGTGTAGAGGAATAATCACTCTGTGTCTGACCCCGGGAGAGTGTGATGGGACGGTGTGGAAGGAGATTCACACTGTGTCTGACACCGGGAGTGTTTGATGGGACCGGGTTGAGGAATAATCTCTCTGTGTCTGACCCAGGGAGTCTTTGATGGTACCGTGTAGAGGAATAATCTCTCTGTGTCTGACCCCGGGAGTGTGTGATGGGATGGTGAGGATTGAGATTAACTCTGTGTCTGACCCCGGAAGAGTTTGATGTGACCGTGTAGAGGAATCATCCCTTTTTGTATGACCCCGGGAGAGTGTGATGGGACCGTGTGGAGGGAGATTCACTCTGTGTCTGACCCCTGGAGTGTTTGATGGTACCGTGTAGAGGAATAGTCACTCTGTGTCTGATCCCGGGAGTGTTTGATGGGACCGTGTAGCGGAATAATCACTCTGTGTCTGACCCCGGGAGTGTTTGATGGGACCGTGTAGAGGAATAATCACTCTGTGTCTGACCCCCGGGAGTGCTTGATGGGACCGTGTAGAGGAATAGTCACTCTGTGTCTGACCCCCGGGAGTGTTTGATGGGACCGTGTAGCGGAATAATCACTCTGTGTCTGACCCCGGGAGTGTTTGATGGGACCGTGTAGAGGAATAATCACTCTGTGTCTGACCCCCGGGAGTGCTTGATGGGACCGTGTAGAGGAATAGTCACTCTGTGTCTGACCCCGGGTGTGTTTGATGGGACCGTGAAGAAGACTAATCACTCTGTCTCTGACCCCGGGAGTGTATGATGGTACCGTGTAGAGGAATAATCACTCTGTGTATGACCCCAGTGGTTTGTGACTGGACGGTGTGGAGGGAGATTCACTCTGTGTCTGACCCCGGGAGTGTTTGATGTGACCTTGTAGAAGAATAATGACTCTGTGTCTGACACCGGGAGTGTTTGACGGGACCGTGTAGAGGAATAATCACTCTGTGTCTGACCCCGGGAGTGTGTGATGGGACGGTGTGGAGCGAGATTCACTCTGTGTCTGACTCCGGCAGTGTTTGATGGGACCGTGTTGAGGAATAATCCATCAGTGTATGACCCAGGGAGTGTGTGATGGGACCGTGTTGAGGGAGATTCACTCTGTGTCTGACCCCGGGAGTGTGTGATGGGCGTTGTAGTGGAATAATCACTCTGTGTATGACCCCAGGGGTTTGTGACAGGACGGTGTGGAGGGAGATTCACTCTGTGTCTGACCCCGGGAGTGTTTCATGGGACCGTGTAGAGTAATAATCACTCTGTGTTTGACCACGGGAATGTGTGATGCGTTGGTGTAGAGGATTAATCACTCTGTGTCTGACGACCGGAGTGTGTGATGGGACGGTGTGGAGGGAGATTCACTCTGTGTCTGACCCCGGGAGAGTGTGATGGGCGGTGTAGAGGAATAATCACTCTGTGTCTTACCCCCGGAGTGTTTGATGGATCCGTGTAGAGGAATAATCACTCTGTGTCTGACCCCCGGGAGCGTTTGATGGGACCGTGTAGAGGAATAATCACTCTGTGTCTGACCCCGGGAGAGTTTGATGGGGCCGTGTAGAGGAATAATCACTATGTGTCTGACCCCGGGAGTGTTTGATGGGACCGTGTAGAGGAATAATCACTCTGTGTCTGACCCCGGGAGTGTGTGATGGGACGTGTTGAAGGAGATTCACACTGTGTCTGACACCGGGAGTGTATGATGTTACCGTGTAGAGGAATAATCACTCTGTGTCTGACCACGGAAGTGTTTGATGTGACCTTGTAGAAGAATAATGACTCTGTGTCTGACACCGGGAGTGTTTGACGGGACCGTGTAGAGGAATAATCTCTCTGTGTCTGACCCCGGGAGTGTTCGTTGGTACCGTGTACAGGAATAATCTCTCTTTGTCTGACCCCGGGATTGTTTGATTGTACCTTGTAGAGGAACAATCTCTCTGTGTCTGACCCCGGGAGTGTGTGATGTGACGTTGTGGAGGGAGATCCACTCTGTGTCTGAAACCGGGAGTGTGTGATGGGCAGTGTAGAGGAATAATCACTCCGTGTCTGACCCCGGGAATTTGTGACGGGACGGGGCGGACGGAGATTCACTCTGTGTCTGACCCCGGGAGTGTTTGATGGGACCGTGTAGAGGAATAATCACTCTGTGTCTGACCCCGGGAGTGTGTGATGGGACGGTGTGGAGGGAGATTCACCCTGTGTCTGACCCCCGGGAGTGTGTGATGGGACGGTGTGGACGGAGATTCACTGTGTGTCTGACTCCGGCAGTGTTTGATGCGACCGTGTTGAGGAATCATCCCTCTGTGTATGACCCCAGGGGTATGTGACTGGACGGTGTGGAGGGAGATTCACTCTGTGTCTGACACCGGGAGTGTTTGATGGGACCGTGTAGAGGAATAATCACTCTGTGTCTGACCCCAGGGGTATGTGACTGGACGGTGTGGAGGGAGATTCACTCTGTGTCTGACACCGGGAGTGTTTGATGGGACCGTGTAGAGGAATAATCACTCTGTGTCTGACCCCGGGTGTGTATGATGGGACGGTGTGGATTTAATTTCACTCTGTGTCTGACCCCCGGGAGCGTTTGATGGGACTGTGTAGACGAATAATCACTCTGTGTCTGACCCCGGGAGGGAATGATGGGGCCGTGTAGAGGAATAATCACTCTGTGTCTGACCCCGGGAGTGTGTGATGGTACCGTGTAGAGGAATAATCTCTCTGTGTCTGACCCCGGGAGTGTGTGATGTGACGCTGTGGATTGAGATTCACTCTGTGTCTGACACCGGGAGTGTTTGATGGGACCGTGTTGAGGAATAATCACTCTGTGTCTGACCCCGGGAGTTTGTGATGGGACGGAGTTGAAGGAGATTCACGCTGTGTCTGACACCGGGAGTGTTTGATGGGACCGTGTAGAGGAATAATCACTCTGTGTCTGACCCCGGGAGAGTGTGATGGGACGGTGTGGAAGGAGATTCACACTGTGTCTGACACCGGGAGTGTTTGATGGGACCGGGTTGAGGAATAATCTCTCTGTGTCTGACCCAGGGAGTCTTTGATGGTACCGTGTAGAGGAATAATCTCTCTGTGTCTGACCCCGGGAGTGTGTGATGGGATGGTGAGGATTGAGATTAACTCTGTGTCTGACCCCGGAAGAGTTTGATGTGACCGTGTAGAGGAATCATCCCTTTTTGTATGACCCCGGGAGAGTGTGATGGGACGGTGTGGAAGGAGATTCACTGTGTGTCTGACTCCGGCAGTGTTTGATGCGACCGTGTTGAGGAATCATCCCTCTGTGTATGACCCCAGGGGTATGTGACTGGACGGTGTGGAGGGAGATTCACTCTGTGTCTGACACCGGGAGTGTTTGATGGGACCGTGTAGAGGAATAATCACTCTGTGTCTGACCCCAGGGGTATGTGACTGGACGGTGTGGAGGGAGATTCACTCTGTGTCTGACACCGGGAGTGTTTGATGGGACCGTGTAGAGGAATAATCACTCTGTGTCTGACCCCGGGTGTGTATGATGGGACGGTGTGGATTTAATTTCACTCTGTGTCTGACCCCCGGGAGCGTTTGATGTGACCTTGTAGAAGAATAATGACTCTGTGTCTGACACCGGGAGTGTTTGACGGGACCGTGTAGAGGAATAATCACTCTGTGTATGACCCCAGTGGTTTGTGACTGGACGGTGTGGAGGGAGATTCACTCTGTGTCTGACCCCGGGAGTGTTTGATGTGACCTTGTAGAAGAATAATGACTCTGTGTCTGACACCGGGAGTGTTTGACGGGACCGTGTAGAGGAATAATCACTCTGTGTCTGACCCCGGGAGTGTGTGATGGGACGGTGTGGAGCGAGATTCACTCTGTGTCTGACTCCGGCAGTGTTTGATGGGACCGTGTTGAGGAATAATCCATCAGTGTATGACCCAGGGAGTGTGTGATGGGACCGTGTTGAGGGAGATTCACTCTGTGTCTGACCCCGGGAGTGTGTGATGGGCGTTGTAGTGGAATAATCACTCTGTGTATGACCCCAGGGGTTTGTGACAGGACGGTGTGGAGGGAGATTCACTCTGTGTCTGACCCCGGGAGTGTTTCATGGGACCGTGTAGAGTAATAATCACTCTGTGTTTGACCACGGGAATGTGTGATGCGTTGGTGTAGAGGATTAATCACTCTGTGTCTGACGACCGGAGTGTGTGATGGGACGGTGTGGAGGGAGATTCACTCTGTGTCTGACCCCGGGAGAGTGTGATGGGCGGTGTAGAGGAATAATCACTCTGTGTCTTACCCCCGGAGTGTTTGATGGATCCGTGTAGAGGAATAATCACTCTGTGTCTGACCCCCGGGAGCGTTTGATGGGACCGTGTAGAGGAATAATCACTCTGTGTCTGACCCCGGGAGAGTTTGATGGGGCCGTGTAGAGGAATAATCACTATGTGTCTGACCCCGGGAGTGTTTGATGGGACCGTGTAGAGGAATAATCACTCTGTGTCTGACCCCGGGAGTGTGTGATGGGACGTGTTGAAGGAGATTCACACTGTGTCTGACACCGGGAGTGTATGATGTTACCGTGTAGAGGAATAATCACTCTGTGTCTGACCACGGAAGTGTTTGATGTGACCTTGTAGAAGAATAATGACTCTGTGTCTGACACCGGGAGTGTTTGACGGGACCGTGTAGAGGAATAATCTCTCTGTGTCTGACCCCGGGAGTGTTCGTTGGTACCGTGTACAGGAATAATCTCTCTTTGTCTGACCCCGGGATTGTTTGATTGTACCTTGTAGAGGAACAATCTCTCTGTGTCTGACCCCGGGAGTGTGTGATGTGACGTTGTGGAGGGAGATCCACTCTGTGTCTGAAACCGGGAGTGTGTGATGGGCAGTGTAGAGGAATAATCACTCCGTGTCTGACCCCGGGAATTTGTGACGGGACGGGGCGGACGGAGATTCACTCTGTGTCTGACCCCGGGAGTGTTTGATGGGACCGTGTAGAGGAATAATCACTCTGTGTCTGACCCCGGGAGTGTGTGATGGGACGGTGTGGAGGGAGATTCACCCTGTGTCTGACCCCCGGGAGTGTGTGATGGGACGGTGTGGACGGAGATTCACTGTGTGTCTGACTCCGGCAGTGTTTGATGCGACCGTGTTGAGGAATCATCCCTCTGTGTATGACCCCAGGGGTATGTGACTGGACGGTGTGGAGGGAGATTCACTCTGTGTCTGACACCGGGAGTGTTTGATGGGACCGTGTAGAGGAATAATCACTCTGTGTCTGACCCCAGGGGTATGTGACTGGACGGTGTGGAGGGAGATTCACTCTGTGTCTGACACCGGGAGTGTTTGATGGGACCGTGTAGAGGAATAATCACTCTGTGTCTGACCCCGGGTGTGTATGATGGGACGGTGTGGATTTAATTTCACTCTGTGTCTGACCCCCGGGAGCGTTTGATGGGACTGTGTAGACGAATAATCACTCTGTGTCTGACCCCGGGAGGGAATGATGGGGCCGTGTAGAGGAATAATCACTCTGTGTCTGACCCCGGGAGTGTGTGATGGTACCGTGTAGAGGAATAATCTCTCTGTGTCTGACCCCGGGAGTGTGTGATGTGACGCTGTGGATTGAGATTCACTCTGTGTCTGACACCGGGAGTGTTTGATGGGACCGTGTTGAGGAATAATCACTCTGTGTCTGACCCCGGGAGTTTGTGATGGGACGGAGTTGAAGGAGATTCACGCTGTGTCTGACACCGGGAGTGTTTGATGGGACCGTGTAGAGGAATAATCACTCTGTGTCTGACCCCGGGAGAGTGTGATGGGACGGTGTGGAAGGAGATTCACACTGTGTCTGACACCGGGAGTGTTTGATGGGACCGGGTTGAGGAATAATCTCTCTGTGTCTGACCCAGGGAGTCTTTGATGGTACCGTGTAGAGGAATAATCTCTCTGTGTCTGACCCCGGGAGTGTGTGATGGGATGGTGAGGATTGAGATTAACTCTGTGTCTGACCCCGGAAGAGTTTGATGTGACCGTGTAGAGGAATCATCCCTTTTTGTATGACCCCGGGAGAGTGTGATGGGACCGTGTGGAGGGAGATTCACTCTGTGTCTGACCCCTGGAGTGTTTGATGGTACCGTGTAGAGGAATAATCACTCTGTGACTGACCCCGGGAATTTGTGACGGGACGGTGTGGACGGAGATTCACTCTGTGTCTGACCGGGGGAGTGTTTGATGGGACCGTGTAGAGTAATAATCACTCTGTGTTTGACCACGGGAATGTGTGATGCGTTGGTGTAGAGGATTAATCACTCTGTGTCTGACGACCGGAGTGTGTGATGGGACGGTGTGGAGGGAGATTCACTCTCTGTCTGACACCGGGAGCATTTGATGGGACCGTGTAGAGGAATAATCACTCTGTGTCTGACCACGGGTGTGTGTGATGGGACGGTGTGGAGGGAGATTCACTCTGTGTCTGACCCCGGGAGAGTGTGATGGGCGGTGTAGAGGAATAATCACTCTGTGGTGACCCCGGGAGTGTTTGATGGGACCGTGCAGAGGAATAATCTCTCTGTGTCTGACCCAGGGAGTGTTTGATGGTACCGTGTAGTTGAATAATCTCTCTGTGTCTGACCCCGGGAGTGTGTGATGGGACGGTGAGGATTGAGATTCACTCTGTGTCTGACTCCGGGAGTGTTTGATGGTACCGTGTAGAGGAATAATCACTCTGTGTCTGACCCCGGGAGAGTGTGATGGGACGGTGTGGAAGGAGATTCACACTGTGTCTGACACCGGGAGTGTTTGATGGGACCGTGTAGAAGAATAACCACTCTGTGTCTGATCCCGTGAGTGTTTGATGGGACCTTGTAGTGGAATAATCACTCTGTGTCTTACCCCCGGAGTGTTTGATGGGACCGTGTAGAGGAATAATCACTCTGTGTCTGACCCCGGGAGAGTTTGATGGGGCCGTGTAGAGGAATAATCACTATGTGTCTGACCCCGGGAGTGTTTGATGGGACCGTGTAGAGGAATAATCACTCTGTGTCTGACCCCGGGAGTGTGTGATGGGACGTGTTGAAGGAGATTCACACTGTGTCTGACACCGGGAGTGTATGATGGTACCGTGTAGAGGAATAATCACTCTGTGTCTGACCACGGAAGTGTTTGATGTGACCTTGTAGAAGAATAATGACTCTGTGTCTGACACCGGGAGTGTTTGACGGGACCGTGTAGAGGAATAATCTCTCTGTGTCTGACCCCGGGAGTGTTCGTTGGTACCGTGTACAGGAATAATCTCTCTTTGTCTGACCCCGGGATTGTTTGATTGTACCTTGTAGAGGAATAATCTCTCTGTGTCTGACCCCGGGAGTGTGTGATGTGACGTTGTGGAGGGAGATCCACTCTGTGTCTGAAACCGGGAGTGTGTGATGGGCAGTGTAGAGGAATAATCACTCCGTGTCTGACCCCGGGAATTTGTGACGGGACGGGGCGGACGGAGATTCACTCTGTGTCTGACCCCGGGAGTGTTTGATGGGACGGTGTAGAGGAATAATCACTCTGTGTCTGACACCGGGAGTGTTTGATGCGACCGTGTTGAGGAATCATCCCTCTTTGTATGACCCAGGGAGTGTGTGATGGGACCGTGTGGAGGGAGATTCACTCTGTGTCTGACCCCGGGAGTGTGTGATGGGCGTTGTAGAGGAATAATCACTCTGTGTATGACCCCAGGGGTTTGTGACTGGACGGTGTGGAGGGAGATTCACTCTGTGTCTGACACCGGGAGTGTTTGATGGGACCGTGTAGAGGAATAATCACTCTGTGTCTGACCCCGGGTGTGTATGATGGGACGGTGTGGATTTAATTTCACTCTGTGTCTGACCCCCGGGAGCGTTTGATGGGACCGTGTAGACGAATAATCACTCTGTGTCTGACCCCGGGAGGGAATGATGGGGCCGTGTAGAGGAATAATCACTCTGTGTCTGACCCCGGGAGTGTGTGATGGTACCGTGTAGAGGAATAATCTCTCTGTGTCTGACCCCGGGAGTGTGTGATGTGACGCTGTGGATTGAGATTCACTCTGTGTCTGACACCGGGAGTGTTTGATGGGACCGTGTTGAGGAATAATCACTCTGTGTCTGACCCCGGGAGTTTGTGATGGGACGGAGTTGAATGAGATTCACGCTGTGTCTGACACCGGGAGTGTTTGATGGGACCGTGTAGAGGAATAATCACTCTGTGTCTGACCCCGGGAGAGTGTGATGGGACGGTGTGGAAGGAGATTCACACTGTGTCTGACACCGGGAGTGTTTGATGGGACCGGGTTGAGGAATAATCTCTCTGTGTCTGACCCAGGGAGTCTTTGATGGTACCGTGTAGAGGAATAATCTCTCTGTGTCTGACCCCGGGAGTGTGTGATGGGATGGTGAGGATTGAGATTCACTCTGTGTCTGACCCCGGAAGAGTTTGATGTGACCGTGTAGAGGAATAAACTCTCTGTGTCTGACCCCGGGAGAGTGTGATGAGACGGTGTGGAAGGAGATTCACTCTGTGTCTGACCCCTGGAGTGTTTGATGGTACCGTGTAGAGGAATAATCTCTCTGTGTCTGACCCCGGGAGAGTGTGATGAGACGGTGTGGAAGGAGATTCACACTGTGTCTGACACCGGGAGTGTTTGATGGGACCGTGTAGAGGGATAATCACTCTGTGTCTGACCCCGGGAGAGTGTGATGGGACGGTGTGGAAGGAGATTCACACTGTGTCTGACACCGGGAGTGTTTGATTGGACCGTGTAGAGGAATAATCACTCTGTGTCTGACACCGGGAGTGTGTGATGGTACCGTGTTGAGGAATAATCACTCTGTGTCTGACCCGGAAGAGTTTGATGTGAATGTGTAGAGGAATAATGACTCTGTTTCTGACCCCGGGAGTGTTTGATTGGACCGCGTAGAGGAATGATCTCTCTGTGTCTGACCCAGGGAGCGTTTGATGGGAACGTCTAGAGGAATATTCACTCTGTGTCTGACCACGGGAGTGTTTGATGGGACCGTGTAGAGGAATAATCACTCTGTGTCTGACCCCGGGAGTGTGTGATGGGACGGTGTTGTAGGAGGTTCACACCGTGTCTGACACCGGGAGTGTTTGATGGGACCGTGTAGAGGAATAATCACTCTGTGTCTGACACCGGGAGTGTGTGATGGTACCGTGTAGAGGAATAATCACTCTGTGTCTGACCCCGGGAGTGTTTGATGGTACCGGGTAGAGGAATAATCTCTCTGTGTCTGACCCCGGGTGTGTGTGATGTGACGTTGTGGAGGGAGATCCACTCTGTGTCTGAAACCGGGAGTGTGTGATGGGCAGTGTAGAGGAATAATCACTCCGTGTCTGACCCCGGGAATTTGTGACGGGACGGGATGGACGGAGATTCACTCTGTGTCTGACCCCCAGAGTGTTTGATGGGACCGTGTAGAGGAATAATCACTCTGTGTCTGACACCGGGAGTGTTTGATGCGACCGTGTTGAGGAATCATCCCTCTTTGTATGACCCAGGGAGTGTGTGATGGGACCGTGTGGAGGGAGATTCACTCTGTGTCTGACCCCGGGAGTGTGTGATGGGCGTTGTAGAGGAATAATCACTCTGTGTATGACCCCAGGGGTTTGTGACTGGACGGTGTGGAGGGAGATTCACTCTGTGTCTGACACCGGGAGTGTTTGATGGGACCGTGTAGAGGAATAATCACTCTGTGTCTGACCCCGGGTGTGTATGATGGGACGGTGTGGATTTAATTTCACTCTGTGTCTGACCCCCGGGAGCGTTTGATGGGACCGTGTAGACGAATAATCACTCTGTGTCTGACCCCGGGAGGGAATGATGGGGCCGTGTAGAGGAATAATCACTCTGTGTCTGACCCCGGGAGTGTGTGATGGTACCGTGTAGAGGAATAATCTCTCTGTGTCTGACCCCGGGAGTGTGTGATGTGACGCTGTGGATTGAGATTCACTCTGTGTCTGACACCGGGAGTGTTTGATGGGACCGTGTTGAGGAATAATCACTCTGTGTCTGACCCCGGGAGTTTGTGATGGGACGGAGTTGAATGAGATTCACGCTGTGTCTGACACCGGGAGTGTTTGATGGGACCGTGTAGAGGAATAATCACTCTGTGTCTGACCCCGGGAGAGTGTGATGGGACGGTGTGGAAGGAGATTCACACTGTGTCTGACACCGGGAGTGTTTGATGGGACCGGGTTGAGGAATAATCTCTCTGTGTCTGACCCAGGGAGTCTTTGATGGTACCGTGTAGAGGAATAATCTCTCTGTGTCTGACCCCGGGAGTGTGTGATGGGATGGTGAGGATTGAGATTCACTCTGTGTCTGACCCCGGAAGAGTTTGATGTGACCGTGTAGAGGAATAAACTCTCTGTGTCTGACCCCGGGAGAGTGTGATGAGACGGTGTGGAAGGAGATTCACTCTGTGTCTGACCCCTGGAGTGTTTGATGGTACCGTGTAGAGGAATAATCTCTCTGTGTCTGACCCCGGGAGAGTGTGATGAGACGGTGTGGAAGGAGATTCACACTGTGTCTGACACCGGGAGTGTTTGATGGGACCGTGTAGAGGGATAATCACTCTGTGTCTGACCCCGGGAGAGTGTGATGGGACGGTGTGGAAGGAGATTCACACTGTGTCTGACACCGGGAGTGTTTGATTGGACCGTGTAGAGGAATAATCACTCTGTGTCTGACACCGGGAGTGTGTGATGGTACCGTGTTGAGGAATAATCACTCTGTGTCTGACCCGGAAGAGTTTGATGTGAATGTGTAGAGGAATAATGACTCTGTTTCTGACCCCGGGAGTGTTTGATTGGACCGCGTAGAGGAATGATCTCTCTGTGTCTGACCCAGGGAGCGTTTGATGGGAACGTCTAGAGGAATATTCACTCTGTGTCTGACCACGGGAGTGTTTGATGGGACCGTGTAGAGGAATAATCACTCTGTGTCTGACACCGGGAGTGTGTGATGGTACCGTGTAGAGGAATAATCACTCTGTGTCTGACCCCGGGAGTGTTTGATGGTACCGGTTAGAGGAATAATCTCTCTGTGTCTGACCCCGGGTGTGTGTGATGTGACGTTGTGGAGGGAGATCCACTCTGTGTCTGAAACCGGGAGTGTGTGATGGGCAGTGTAGAGGAATAATCACTCCGTGTCTGACCCCGGGAATTTGTGACGGGACGGGATGGACGGAGATTCACTCTGTGTCTGACCCCCAGAGTGTTTGATGGGACCGTGTAGAGGAATAATCACTCTGTGTCTGACCCCGGGAGTGTGTGATGGGACGGTGTGGAGGGAGATTCACTCTGTGTCTGAAACCGGGAGTGTGTGATGGGCAGTGTAGAGGAATAATCACTCCGTGTTTGACCCCGGGAATTTGTGACGGGACGGTGTGGACGGAGATTCACTCTGTGTTTGACTCCGGCAGTGTTTGATGCGACCGTGTTGAGGAATCATCCCTCTTTGTATGACCCAGGGAGTGTGTGATGGGACCGTGTGGAGGAATAATCACTCTGTGTCTGACCCCGGGAGTGTTTGATGGGACCGTGTGGAGGGAGATTCACTCTGTGTCTGACCCCCGGAGTGTGTGATGGGACCGTGTAGAGGAATAATCACTCTGTGTCTGACTTCGGGAGTGTGTGATGAGACGGTGTGGACGGAGACTCACTCTGTGTCTGACCGGGGGAGTGTTTGATGGTACCGTGTAGAGGAATAATCACTCTGTGTCTGACCCCGGGAGTGTTTGATGGTACCGTGTAGAGGAATAATCACTCTGTGTCTGACCCCCGTAGTGCTTGATGGCACCGTGTAGAGGATTAATCACTCTGTGTCTGACTTCGGGAGTGTGTGATGAGACGGTGTGGACGGAGATTCACTCTGTGTCTGACACCGGGAGCTTGTGAAGGGACGGTGTTGAGGGACATTCACTCTGTGTCTGACCCCGGGAGTGTTTGATGGGACGGTGTTGCGGAATAATCACTCTGTGTCTGACCCCGGGAGTGTTTGATGGGACCGTGTAGAGGAATAATCACTCTGTGTCTGACCCCCGGGAGTGCTTGATGGGACCGTGTAGAGGAATAATCACTCTGTGTCTGATCCCGGGAGTGTTTGATGGGACCGTGAAGAGGAATAATCACTTTGTGTCTGACCCCGGAGTGTGTGATGGGACGGCGTGGAGGATGATTCACTCTGTGACTGACCCCTGGAGTGTTTGATGGTACCGTGTAGAGGAATAATCACTCTGTGTCTGACCCCGGGAGCTTGTGAAGGGACGGTGTTGAGGGAGATTCACTCTGTGCCTGACCCCCGGGAGTGTTTGATGGGACCGTGTAGCGGAATAATCACTCTGTGTCTGACCCCGGGAGTGTTTGATGGGACCGTGTAGAGGAATAATCACTCTGTGTCTGACCCCCGGGAGTGCTTGATGGGACCGTGTAGAGGAATAGTCACTCTGTGTCTGATCCCGGGAGTGTTTGATGGGACCGTGTAGCGGAATAATCACTCTGTGTCTGACCCCGGGTGTGTTTGATGGGACCGTGAAGAAGACTAATCACTTTGTGTCTGACCCCGGGAGTGTGTGATGGGACGGTGTTGAAGGAGATTCACACTGTGTCTGACACCGGGAGTGTATGATGGTACCGTGTAGAGGAATAATCACTCTGTGTATGACCCCAGGGGTTTGTGACTGGACGGTGTGGAGGGAGATTCACTCTGTGTCTGACCCCGGTAGTGTTTGATGTAACCTTGTAGAAGAATAATGACTCTGTGTCTGACACCGGGAGTGTTTGACGGTACCGTGTAGAGGAATAATCTCTCTGTGTCTTACCCTGGGAGTGTGTGATCGGACGGTGTGGAGGGAGATTCACTCTGTGTCTGACTCCGGCAGTGTTTGATGCGACCGTGTTGAGGAATCATCCCTCTTTGTATGACCCAGGGAGTGTGTGATGGGACCGTGTGGAGGGAGATTCACTCTGTGTCTGACCCCGGGAGTGTGTGATGGGCGTTGTAGAGGAATAATCACTCTGTGTATGACCCCAGGGGTTTGTGACTGGGCGGTGTGGAGGGAGATTCACTCTGTGTCTGACCCCGGGAGTGTTTCATGGGACCGTGTAGAGTAATAATCACTCTGTGTTTGACCACGGGAATGTGTGATGCGTTGGTGTAGAGGATTAATCACTCTGTGTCTGACGACCGGAGTGTCTGATGGGACGGTGTGGAGGGAGATTCACTCTCTGTCTGACCCCGGGAGCGTTTGATGGGACCGTGTAGAGGAATAATCACTCTGTGTCTGACCACGGGTGTGTGAGATGGGACGGTGTGGAGGGAGATTCACTCTGTGTCTGACCCCGGGAGAGTGTGATGGGCGGTGTAGAGGAATAATCACTCTGTGGTGACCCCGGGAGTGTTTGATGGGACCGTGCAGAGGAATAATCTCTCTGTGTCTGACCCAGGGAGTGTTTGATGGTACCGTGTAGAGGAATAATCTCTCTGTGTCTGACCCCGGGAGTGTGTGATGGGACGGTGAGGATTGAGATTCACTCTGTGTCTGACCCCGGGAGTCTTTGATGGTACCGTGTAGAGGAATAATCTCTCTGTGTCTGACCCCGGGAGAGTGTGATGGGACGGTGTGGAAGGAGATTCACACTGTGTCTGACACCGGGAATGTTTGATGGGACCGTGTAGAGGAATAATCACTCTGTGTCTGACCCCGGGAGAGTGTGATGGGACGGTGTGGAAGGAGATTCACACTGTGTCTGACACCGGGAGTGTTTGATGGGACCGTGTAGAGTAATAATCACTCTGTCTCTGATCCCGTGAGTGTTTGATGGGACCTTGTAGTGGAATAATCACTCTGTGTCTTACCCCCGGAGTGTTTGATGGATCCGTGTAGAGGAATAATCACTCTGTGTCTGACCCCCGGGAGCGTTTGATGGGACCGTGTAGAGGAATAATCACTCTGTGTCTGACCCCGGGAGAGTTTGAAGGGGCCGTGTAGAGGAATAATCACTATGTGTCTGACCCCGGGAGTGTTTGATGGGACCGTGTAGAGGAATAATCACTCTGTGTCTGACCCCGGGAGTGTGTGATGGGACGGTGTTGAAGGAGATTCACACTGTGTCTGACACCGGGAGTGTATGATGGTACCGTGTAGAGGAATAATCACTCTGTGTCTGACCACGGAAGTGTTTGATGTGACCTTGTAGAAGAATAATGACTCTGTGTCTGACAACGGGAGTGTTTGACGGGACCGTGTAGAGGAATAATCTCTCTGTGTCTGACCCCGGGAGTGTTCGTTGGTACCGTGTACAGGAATAATCTCTCTTTGTCTGACCCCGGGATTGTTTGATTGTACCTTGTAGAGGAATAATCTCTCTGTGTCTGACCCCGGGAGTGTGTGATGTGACGTTGTGGAGGGAGATCCACTCTGTGTCTGAAACCGGGAGTGCGTGATGGGCAGTGTAGAGGAATAATCACTCCGTGTCTGACCCCGGGAATTTGTGACGGGACGGGGTGGACGGAGATTCACTCTTTGTCTGACCCCGGGAGTGTTTGATGGGACCGTGTAGAGGAATAATCACTCTGTGTCTGACCCTGGGAGTGTGTGATGGGACGGTGTGGAGGGAGATTCACTCTGTGTCTGACTCCGGCAGTGTTTGATGCGACCGTGTTGAGGAATCATCCCTCTTTGTATGACCCAGGGAGTGTGTGATGAGACCGTGTGGAGGGAGATTCACTCTGTGTCTGACCCCGGGAGTGTGTGATGGGCGTTGTAGAGGAATAATCACTCTGTGTATGACCCCAGGGGTTTGTGACTGGACGGTGTGGAGGGAGATTCACTCTGTGTCTGACACCGGGAGTGTTTGATGGGACCGTGTAGACGAATAATCACTCTGTGTCTGACCCCGGGTGTGTATGATGGGACGGTGTGGATTTAATTTCACTCTGTGTCTGACCCCCGGGAGCGTTTGATGGGACCGTGTAGAGGAATAATCACTCTGTGTCTGACCCCGGGAGGGAATGATGGGGCCGTGTAGAGGAATAATCACTCTGTGTCTGACCCCGGGAGTGTGTGATGGTACCGTGTAGAGGAATAATCTCTATGTGTCTGACCCCGGGAGTGTGTGATGTGACGCTGTGGATTGAGATTCACTCTGTGTCTGACACCGGGAGTGTTTGATGGGACCGTGTTGAGGAATAATCACTCTGGGTCTGACCCCGGGAGTTTGTGATGGGACGGTGTGGAAGGAGATTCACACTGTGTCTGACACCGGGAGTGTTTGATGGGACCGTGTAGAGTAATAATCACTCTGTCTCTGATCCCGTGAGTGTTTGATGGGACCTTGTAGTGGAATAATCACTCTGTGTCTTACCCCCGGAGTGTTTGATGGATCCGTGTAGAGGAATAATCACTCTGTGTCTGACCCCCGGGAGCGTTTGATGGGACCGTGTAGAGGAATAATCACTCTGTGTCTGACCCCGGGAGAGTTTGAAGGGGCCGTGTAGAGGAATAATCACTATGTGTCTGACCCCGGGAGTGTTTGATGGGACCGTGTAGAGGAATAATCACTCTGTGTCTGACCCCGGGAGTGTGTGATGGGACGGTGTTGAAGGAGATTCACACTGTGTCTGACACCGGGAGTGTATGATGGTACCGTGTAGAGGAATAATCACTCTGTGTCTGACCACGGAAGTGTTTGATGTGACCTTGTAGAAGAATAATGACTCTGTGTCTGACAACGGGAGTGTTTGACGGGACCGTGTAGAGGAATAATCTCTCTGTGTCTGACCCCGGGAGTGTTCGTTGGTACCGTGTACAGGAATAATCTCTCTTTGTCTGACCCCGGGATTGTTTGATTGTACCTTGTAGAGGAATAATCTCTCTGTGTCTGACCCCGGGAGTGTGTGATGTGACGTTGTGGAGGGAGATCCACTCTGTGTCTGAAACCGGGAGTGTGTGATGGGCAGTGTAGAGGAATAATCACTCCGTGTCTGACCCCGGGAATTTGTGACGGGACGGGGTGGACGGAGATTCACTCTTTGTCTGACCCCGGGAGTGTTTGATGGGACCGTGTAGAGGAATAATCACTCTGTGTCTGACCCTGGGAGTGTGTGATGGGACGGTGTGGAGGGAGATTCACTCTGTGTCTGACTCCGGCAGTGTTTGATGCGACCGTGTTGAGGAATCATCCCTCTTTGTATGACCCAGGGAGTGTGTGATGGGACCGTGTGGAGGGAGATTCACTCTGTGTCTGACCCCGGGAGTGTGTGATGGGCGTTGTAGAGGAATAATCACTCTGTGTATGACCCCAGGGGTTTGTGACTGGACGGTGTGGAGGGAGATTCACTCTGTGTCTGACACCGGGAGTGTTTGATGGGACCGTGTAGACGAATAATCACTCTGTGTCTGACCCCGGGTGTGTATGATGGGACGGTGTGGATTTAATTTCACTCTGTGTCTGACCCCCGGGAGCGTTTGATGGGACCGTGTAGAGGAATAATCACTCTGTGTCTGACCCCGGGAGGGAATGATGGGGCCGTGTAGAGGAATAATCACTCTGTGTCTGACCCCGGGAGTGTGTGATGGTACCGTGTAGAGGAATAATCTCTATGTGTCTGACCCCGGGAGTGTGTGATGTGACGCTGTGGATTGAGATTCACTCTGTGTCTGACACCGGGAGTGTTTGATGGGACCGTGTTGAGGAATAATCACTCTGTGTCTGACCCCGGGAGTTTGTGATGGGACGGAGTTGAAGGAGATTCACACTGTGTCTGACACCGGGAGTGTTTGATGGGACCGTGTAGAGGAATAATCACTCTGTGTCTGTCCCCGGGAGAGTGTGATGGGACGGTGTGGAAGGAGATTCACACTGTGTCTGACACCGGGAGTGTTTGATGGGACCGGGTTGAGGAATAATCTCTCTGTGTCTGACCCAGGGAATCTTTGATGGTACCGTGTTGAGGAATAATCTCACTGTGTCTGACCCCGGGAGTGTGTGATGGGACGGTGAGGATTGAGATTCACTCTGTGTCTGACCCCGGAAGAGTTTGATGTGACCGTGTAGAGGAATAATGACTCTGTTTCTGACCCAGGGAGTGTTTGATGGGACCGTGTAGAGGAATAATCTCTCTGTGTCTGACCCAGGGAGTGTTTGATTGTACCGTGTAGAGGAATAAACTCTCTGTGTCTGACCCCTGGAGTGTTTGATGGTACCGTGTAGAGGAATAATCTCTCTGTGTCTGACCCCGGGAGAGTGTGATGAGACGGTGTGGAAGGAGATTCACACTGTGTCTGACACCGGGAGTGTTTGATGGGACCGTGTAGAGGAATAATCACTCTGTGTCTGACCCCGGGAGAGTGTGATGGGACGGTGTGGAAGGAGATTCAAAATGTGTCTGACACCGGGAGTGTTTGATTGGACCGTGTAGAGGAATAATCACTCTGTGTCTGACACCGGGAGTGTGTGATGGTACCGTGTTGAGGAATAATCACTCTGTGTCTGACCCGGAAGAGTTTGATGTGAATGTGTAGAGAAATAATGACTCTGTTTCTGACCCCGGGAGTGTTTGATGGGACCGGGTTGAGGAATAATCTCTCTGTGTCTGACCCCGGGATTGTGTGATGGGACGGTGAGGATTGAGATTCACTCTGTGTCTGACCCCGGAAGAGTTTGATGTGACCGTGTAGAGGAATAATGACTCTGTTTCTGACCCAGGGAGTGTTTGATGGGACCGTGTAGAGGAATAATCTCTCTGTGTCTGACCCAGGGAGTGTTTGATTGTACCGTGTAGAGGAATAAACTCTCTGTGTCTGTCCCCGGGAGTGTGTGATGGGACGGTGAGGATTGCGATTCACTCTGTGTCTGACCCCTGGAGTGTTTGATGGTACCGTGTAGAGGAATAATCTCTCTGTGTCTGACCCCGGGAGAGTGTGATGAGACGGTGTGGAAGGAGATTCACACTGTGTCTGACACCGGGAGTGTTTGATGGGACCGTGTAGAGGAATAATCACTCTGTGTCTGACCCCGTGAGAGTGTGATGGGACGGTGTGGAAGGAGATTCAAAATGTGTCTGACACCGGGAGTGTTTGATTGGACCGTGTAGAGGAATAATCACTCTGTGTCTGACACCGGGAGTGTGTGATGGTACCGTGTTGAGGAATAATCACTCTGTGTCTGACCCGGAAGAGTTTGATGTGAATGTGTAGAGAAATAATGACTCTGTTTCTGACCCCGGGAGTGTTTGATTGGACCGCGTAGAGGAATAATCTCTCTGTGTCTGACCCAGGGAGCGTTTGATGGGAACGTCTAGAGGAATATTCACTCTGTGTCTGACCACGGGAGTGTTTGATGGTACCGTGTAGAGGAATAATCTCTCTGTGTCTGACCCCCGGTGTGTGTGATGTGACGTTGTGGAGGGAGATCCACTCTGTGTCTGAAACCGGGAGTGTGTGATGGGCAGTGTAGAGGAATAATCACTCCGTGTCTGACCCCGGGAATTTGTGACGGGACGGGGTGGACGGAGATTCACTCTGTGTCTGACTCCGGCAGTGTTTGATGCGACCGTGTTGAGGAATCATCCCTTTTTGTATGACCCAGGGAGTGTGTGATGGGACCGTGTGGAGGGAGATTCACTCTGTGTCTGACCCCGGGAGTGTGTGATGGGCGTTGAAGAGGAATAATCACTCTGTGTATGACCCCAGGGGTTTGTGACTGGACGGTGTGGAGGGAGATTCACTCTGTGTCTGACCCCGGGAGTGTTTCATGGGACCGTGTAGAGTAATAATCACTCTGTGTTTGACCAAGGGAATGTGTGATGCGTTGGTGTAGAGGATTAATCACTCTGTGTCTGAAGACCGGAGTGTGTCATGGGACGGTGTGGAGGGAGATTCACTCTCTGTCTGACCCCGGGAGTGTTTGATGGGACCGTGTAGAGGAATAATCACTCTGTGTCTGACCACGGGTGTGTGTGATGGGACGGTGTGGAGGGAGATTCACTCTGTGGTGACCCCGGGAGTGTTTGATTGGACCGTGTAGAGGAATAATCACTCTGTGTCTGACCCCGGGTGTGTATGATGGGACGGTGTGGATTTAATTTCACACTGTGTCTGACCCCGGGAGTGTTTGATGGGACCTTGTAGTTGAATAATCACTCTGTGTCTGACCCCCGGGAGCGTTTGATGGGACCGTGTAGAGGAATAATCACTCTGTGTCTGACCCCGGGAGTGTTTCATGGGACCGTGTAGAGTAATAATCACTCTGTGTTTGACCACGGGAATGTGTGATGCGTTGGTGTAGAGGATTAATCACTCTGTGTCTGACGACCGGAGTGTCTGATGGGACGGTGTGGAGGGAGATTCACTCTCTGTCTGACCCCGGGAGCGTTTGATGGGACCGTGTAGAGGAATAATCACTCTGTGTCTGACCACGGGTGTGTGAGATGGGACGGTGTGGAGGGAGATTCACTCTGTGTCTGACCCCGGGAGAGTGTGATGGGCGGTGTAGAGGAATAATCACTCTGTGGTGACCCCGGGAGTGTTTGATGGGACCGTGCAGAGGAATAATCTCTCTGTGTCTGACCCAGGGAGTGTTTGATGGTACCGTGTAGAGGAATAATCTCTCTGTGTCTGACCCCGGGAGTGTGTGATGGGACGGTGAGGATTGAGATTCACTCTGTGTCTGACCCCGGGAGTGTTTGATGGTACCGTGTAGAGGAATAATCTCTCTGTGTCTGACCCCGGGAGAGTGTGATGGGACGGTGTGGAAGGAGATTCACACTGTGTCTGACACCGGGAATGTTTGATGGGACCGTGTAGAGGAATAATCACTCTGTGTCTGACCCCGGGAGAGTGTGATGGGACGGTGTGGAAGGAGATTCACACTGTGTCTGACACCGGGAATGTTTGATGGGACCGTGTAGAGGAATAATCACTCTGTGTCTGACCCCGGGTGTGTATGATGGGACGGTGTGGATTTAATTTCACTCTGTGTCTGACCCCCGGGAGCGTTTGATGGGACCGTGTAGAGGAATAATCACTCTGTGTCTGACCCCGGGAGGGAATGATGGGGCCGTGTAGAGGAATAATCACTCTGTGTCTGACCCCGGGAGTGTGTGATGGTACCGTGTAGAGGAATAATCTCTATGTGTCTGACCCCGGGAGTGTGTGATGTGACGCTGTGGATTGAGATTCACTCTGTGTCTGACACCGGGAGTGTTTGATGGGACCGTGTTGAGGAATAATCACTCTGTGTCTGACCCCGGGAGTTTGTGATGGGACGGTGTGGAAGGAGATTCACACTGTGTCTGACACCGGGAGTGTTTGATGGGACCGTGTAGAGTAATAATCACTCTGTCTCTGATCCCGTGAGTGTTTGATGGGACCTTGTAGTGGAATAATCACTCTGTGTCTTACCCCCGGAGTGTTTGATGGATCCGTGTAGAGGAATAATCACTCTGTGTCTGACCCCCGGGAGCGTTTGATGGGACCGTGTAGAGGAATAATCACTCTGTGTCTGACCCCGGGAGAGTTTGAAGGGGCCGTGTAGAGGAATAATCACTATGTGTCTGACCCCGGGAGTGTTTGATGGGACCGTGTAGAGGAATAATCACTCTGTGTCTGACCCCGGGAGTGTGTGATGGGACGGTGTTGAAGGAGATTCACACTGTGTCTGACACCGGGAGTGTATGATGGTACCGTGTAGAGGAATAATCACTCTGTGTCTGACCACGGAAGTGTTTGATGTGACCTTGTAGAAGAATAATGACTCTGTGTCTGACAACGGGAGTGTTTGACGGGACCGTGTAGAGGAATAATCTCTCTGTGTCTGACCCCGGGAGTGTTCGTTGGTACCGTGTACAGGAATAATCTCTCTTTGTCTGACCCCGGGATTGTTTGATTGTACCTTGTAGAGGAATAATCTCTCTGTGTCTGACCCCGGGAGTGTGTGATGTGACGTTGTGGAGGGAGATCCACTCTGTGTCTGAAACCGGGAGTGCGTGATGGGCAGTGTAGAGGAATAATCACTCCGTGTCTGACCCCGGGAATTTGTGACGGGACGGGGTGGACGGAGATTCACTCTTTGTCTGACCCCGGGAGTGTTTGATGGGACCGTGTAGAGGAATAATCACTCTGTGTCTGACCCTGGGAGTGTGTGATGGGACGGTGTGGAGGGAGATTCACTCTGTGTCTGACTCCGGCAGTGTTTGATGCGACCGTGTTGAGGAATCATCCCTCTTTGTATGACCCAGGGAGTGTGTGATGGGACCGTGTGGAGGGAGATTCACTCTGTGTCTGACCCCGGGAGTGTGTGATGGGCGTTGTAGAGGAATAATCACTCTGTGTATGACCCCAGGGGTTTGTGACTGGACGGTGTGGAGGGAGATTCACTCTGTGTCTGACACCGGGAGTGTTTGATGGGACCGTGTAGACGAATAATCACTCTGTGTCTGACCCCGGGTGTGTATGATGGGACGGTGTGGATTTAATTTCACTCTGTGTCTGACCCCCGGGAGCGTTTGATGGGACCGTGTAGAGGAATAATCACTCTGTGTCTGACCCCGGGAGGGAATGATGGGGCCGTGTAGAGGAATAATCACTCTGTGTCTGACCCCGGGAGTGTGTGATGGTACCGTGTAGAGGAATAATCTCTATGTGTCTGACCCCGGGAGTGTGTGATGTGACGCTGTGGATTGAGATTCACTCTGTGTCTGACACCGGGAGTGTTTGATGGGACAGTGTTGAGGAATAATCACTCTGTGTCTGACCCCGGGAGTTTGTGATGGGACGGAGTTGAAGGAGATTCACACTGTGTCTGACACCGGGAGTGTTTGATGGGACCGTGTAGAGGAATAATCACTCTGTGTCTGTCCCCGGGAGAGTGTGATGGGACGGTGTGGAAGGAGATTCACACTGTGTCTGACACCGGGAGTGTTTGATGGGACCGGGTTGAGGAATAATCTCTCTGTGTCTGACCCAGGGAATCTTTGATGGTACCGTGTAGAGGAATAATCTCACTGTGTCTGACCCCGGGAGTGTGTGATGGGACGGTGAGGATTGAGATTCACTCTGTGTCAGACCCCGGAAGAGTTTGATGTGACCGTGTAGAGGAATAATGACTCTGTTTCTGACCCAGGGAGTGTTTGATGGGACCGTGTAGAGGAATAATCTCTCTGTGTCTGACCCAGGGAGTGTTTGATTGTACCGTGTAGAGGAATAAACTCTCTGTGTCTGACCCCTGGAGTGTTTGATGGTACCGTGTAGAGGAATAATCTCTCTGTGTCTGACCCCGGGAGAGTGTGATGAGACGGTGTGGAAGGAGATTCACACTGTGTCTGACACCGGGAGTGTTTGATGGGACCGTGTAGAGGAATAATCACTCTGTGTCTGACCCCGGGAGAGTGTGATGGGACGGTGTGGAAGGAGATTCAAAATGTGTCTGACACCGGGAGTGTTTGATTGGACCGTGTAGAGGAATAATCACTCTGTGTCTGACACCGGGAGTGTGTGATGGTACCGTGTTGAGGAATAATCACTCTGTGTCTGACCCGGAAGAGTTTGATGTGAATGTGTAGAGAAATAATGACTCTGTTTCTGACCCCGGGAGTGTTTGATGGGACCGGGTTGAGGAATAATCTCTCTGTGTCTGACCCCGGGAGTGTGTGATGGGACGGTGAGGATTGAGATTCACTCTGTGTCTGACCCCGGAAGAGTTTGATGTGACCGTGTAGAGGAATAATGACTCTGTTTCTGACCCAGGGAGTGTTTGATGGGACCGTGTAGAGGAATAATCTCTCTGTGTCTGACCCAGGGAGTGTTTGATTGTACCGTGTAGAGGAATAAACTCTCTGTGTCTGTCCCCGGGAGTGTGTGATGGGACGGTGAGGATTGCGATTCACTCTGTGTCTGACCCCTGGAGTGTTTGATGGTACCGTGTAGAGGAATAATCTCTCTGTGTCTGACCCCGGGAGAGTGTGATGAGACGGTGTGGAAGGAGATTCACACTGTGTCTGACACCGGGAGTGTTTGATGGGACCGTGTAGAGGAATAATCACTCTGTGTCTGACCCCGGGAGAGTGTGATGGGACCGTGTTGAGGAATAATCACTCTGTGTCTGACCCGGAAGAGTTTGATGTGAATGTGTAGAGAAATAATGACTCTGTTTCTGACCCCGGGAGTGTTTGATTGGACCGCGTAGAGGAATAATCTCTCTGTGTCTGACCCAGGGAGCGTTTGATGGGAACGTCTAGAGGAATATTCACTCTGTGTCTGACCACGGGAGTGTTTGATGGTACCGTGTAGAGGAATAATCTCTCTGTGTCTGACCCCCGGTGTGTGTGATGTGACGTTGTGGAGGGAGATCCACTCTGTGTCTGAAACCGGGAGTGTGTGATGGGCAGTGTAGAGGAATAATCACTCTGTGTCTGACCCCGGGAATTTGTGACGGGACGGGGTGGACGGAGATTCACTCCGTGTCTGACTCCGGCAGTGTTTGATGCGACCGTGTTGAGGAATCATCCCTTTTTGTATGACCCAGGGAGTGTGTGATGGGACCGTGTGGAGGGAGATTCACTCTGTGTCTGACCCCGGGAGTGTGTGATGGGCGTTGAAGAGGAATAATCACTCTGTGTATGACCCCAGGGGTTTGTGACTGGACGGTGTGGAGGGAGATTCACTCTGTGTCTGACCCCGGGAGTGTTTCATGGGACCGTGTAGAGTAATAATCACTCTGTGTTTGACCACGGGAATGTGTGATGCGTTGGTGTAGAGGATTAATCACTCCGTGTCTGAAGACCGGAGTGTGTCATGGGACGGTGTGGAGGGAGATTCACTCTCTGTCTGACCCCGGGAGTGTTTGATGGGACCGTGTAGAGGAATAATCACTCTGTGTCTGACCACGGGTGTGTGTGATGGGACGGTGTGGAGGGAGATTCACTCTGTGGTGACCCCGGGAGTGTTTGATTGGACCGTGTAGAGGAATAATCACTCTGTGTCTGACCCCGGGTGTGTATGATGGGACGGTGTGGATTTAATTTCACACTGTGTCTGACCCCGGGAGTGTTTGATGGGACCTTGTAGTTGAATAATCACTCTGTGTCTGACCCCCGGGAGCGTTTGATGGGACCGTGTAGAGGAATAATCACTCTGTGTCTGACCCCGGGAGGGAATGATGGGGCCGTGTAGAGGAATAATCTCTCTGTGTCTGACCCCGGGAGTGTGTGATGGGACGCTGTGGATTGAGATTCACTCTGTGTCTGACCCCGGGAGTGTTTGATGGGACCTTGTAGTGGAATAATCTCTCTGTGTCTTACCCCCAGAGTGTTTGATCGATCCGTGTAGAGGAATAATCACTCTGTGTCTAACCCCGGGAGCGTTTGATGGACCGTGTAGAGGAATAATCACTCTGTGTCTGACCTCGGGAGAGTTTGATGGGGCCGTGTAGAGGAATAATCACTATGTGTCTGACCCCGGGAGTGTTTAATGGGACCGTGTAGAGGAAAAATCACTCTGTGTCTGACCGCGGGAGAGTGTGATGGGACGGTGTGGAAGGAGATTCACACTGTGTCTGACACCGGGAGTGTTTGATGGGACCGTGTAGAGGAATAATCACTCTGTGTCTGACACCGGGAGTGTGTGATGGTACCGTGTTGAGGAATAATCACTCTGTGTCTGACCCCGGAAGAGATTGATGTGACCGTGCAGAGGAATAATGTCTCTGTTTCAGACCCCGGGATTGTTTGATGGGACCGTGTAGAGGAATAATCTCTCTGTGTCTGACACAGGGAGTCTTTGATGGTACCGTGTAGAGGAATAATCTCTCTGTGTCTGACCCCGTGAGTGTGCGATGGGACGGTGAGGATTGAGATTCACTCTGTGTCTGACCCCGGGAGTGTTTGATGGTACCGTGTAGAGGAATAATCTCTCTTTGTCTGACCCCGGGAGAGTGTGATGGGACGGTGTGGAAGGAGATTCACACTGTGTCTGACACCGGGAGTGCTTGATGGGACCGTGTAGAGGAATAATCACTCTGTGTCTGACCACGGGTGTGTGTGATGGGACGGTGTGGAGGGAGATTCACTCTGTGTCTGACCCCGGGAGAGTGTGATGGGCGGTCTAGAGGAATAATCACTCTGTGGTGACCCCGGGAGTGTTTGATTGGACCGTGTAGAGGAATAATCACTCTGTGTCTGTCCCAGGGTGTGTATGATGGGACGGTGTGGATTTAATTTCACTCTGTGTCTGACCCCCGGGAGCGTTTGATGGGACCGTGTAGAGGAATAATCACTCTGTGTCTGACCCCGGGAGGGAATGATGGGGCCGTGTAGAGGAATAATCACTCTGTGTCTGACCCCGGGAGTGTGTGATGGTACCGTGTAGAGGAATAATCTCTCTGTGTCTGACCCCTGGAGTGTGTGATGTGACGCGGTGGATTGAGATTCACTCTGTGTCTGACACCTGGAATGTTTGATGGGACCGTGTTGAGGAATAATCACTCTGTGTCTGACCCCGGGAGTTTGTGATGGGACGGAGTTGAAGGAGATTCACACTGTGTCTGACACCGGGAGTGTATGATGGGACCGTGTAGAGGAATAATCACTCTGTGTCTGACCCCGGGAGAGTGTGATGGGACGGTGTGGAAGGAGATTCACACTGTGTCTGACACCGGGAGTGTTTGATGGGACCGTGTAGAGGAATAATCTCTCTGTGTCTGACCCAGGGAGTCTTTGATGGTACCGTGTAGA
Organism: Hypanus sabinus; assembly: GCF_030144855.1. Taxonomy (NCBI): domain Eukaryota; kingdom Metazoa; phylum Chordata; class Chondrichthyes; order Myliobatiformes; family Dasyatidae; genus Hypanus; species Hypanus sabinus. Next base: position 77,928 of record NW_026781699.1, read on the forward strand.
GGAATAATCTCTCTGTGTCTGACCCCGGGAGTGTGTGATGGGACGGTGAGGATTGAGATTCACTCTGTGTCTGACCCCGGAAGAGTTTGATGTGACCGTGTAGAGGAATAATGACTCTGTTTTTGACCCAGGGAGTGTTTGATGGGACCGTGTAGAGGAATAATCTCTCTGTGTCTGACCCAGGGAGTGTTTGATTGTACCGTGTAGAGGAATAAACTCTCTGTGTCTGTCCCCGGGAGTGTGTGATGGGAAGGTGAGGATTGAGGTTCACTCTGTGTCTGACCCCTGGAGTGTTTGATGGTACCGTGTAGAGGAATAATCTCTCTGTGTCTGACCCCGGGAGAGTGTGATGAGACGGTGTGGAAGGAGATTCACACTGTGTCTGACACCGGGAGTGTTTGATGGGACCGTGTAGAGGAATAATCACTCTGTGTCTGACCCCGGGAGAGTGTGATGGGACGGTGTGGAAGGAGATTCACACTGTGTCTGACAGCGGGAGTGTTTGATTGGACCGTGTAGAGGAATAATCACTCTGTGTCTGACACCGGGAGTGTGTGATGGTACCGTGTTGAGGAATAATCACTCTGTGTCTGAACCGGAAGAGTTTGATGTGAATGTGTAGAGGAATAATGACTCTTGTTTCTGACCCCGGGAGTGTTTGATTGGACCGCGTAGAGGAATAATCTCTCTGTGTCTGACCCAGGGAGCGTTTGATGGGAACGTCTAGAGGAATATTCACTCTGTGTCTGACCACGGGAGTGTTTGATGGGACCGTGTAGAGGAATAATCACTCTGTGTCTGACCCCGGGAGTGTGTGATGGGACGGTGTTGTAGGAAATTCACATCGTGTCTGGCACCGGGAGTGTTTGATGGGACGGTGTGGAGGGAGATTCACTCTGTGTCTGAAACCGGGAGTGTGTGATGGGCAGTGTAGAGGAATAATCACTCCGTGTTTGACCCCGGGAATTTGTGACGGGACGGTGTGGAGGGAGATTCACTCTGTGTCTGACCCCGGGAGTGAGTGATGGGCGTTGAAGAGGAATAATCACTCTGTGTATGACCCCAGGGGTTTGTGACTGGACGGTGTGGAGGGAGATTCACTCTGTGTCTGACCCCGGGAGTGTTTCATGGGACCGTGTAGAGTAATAATCACTCTGTGTTTGACCACGGGAATGTGTGATGCGTTGGTGTAGAGGATTAATCACTCTGTGTCTGACGACCGGAGTGTGTGATGGGACGGTGTGGAGGGAGATTCACTCTCGGTCTGACCCCGGGAGTGTTTGATGGGACCGTGTAGAGGAATAATCACTCTGTGTCTGACCACGGGTGTGTGTGATGGGACGGTGTGGAGGGAGATTCACTCTGTGTCTGACCCCGGGAGAGTGTGATGGGCGGTGTAGAGGAATAATCACTCTGTGGTGACCCCGGGAGTGTTTGATTGGACCGTGTAGAGGAATAATCACTCTGTGTCTGACCCCGGGTGTGTATGATCGGACGGTGTGGATTTAATTTCACACTGTGTCTGACCCCGGGAGTGTTTGATGGGACCTTGTAGTTGAATAATCACTCTGTCTGACCCCCGGGAGCGTTTGATGGGACCGGGTAGAGGAATAATCACTCTGTGTCTGACCCCGGGAGGGAATGATGGGGCCGTGTAGAGGAATAATCTCTCTGTGTCTGACCCCGGGAGTGTGTGATGGGACGCTGTGGATTGAGATTCACTCTGTGTCTGACCCCGGGAGTGTTTGATGGGACCTTGTAGTGGAATAATCACTCTGTGTCTTACCCCCAGAGTGTTTGATCGATCCGTGTAGAGGAATAATCACTCTGTGTCTAACCCCCGGGAGCGATTGATGGGACCGTGTAGAGGAATAATCACTCTGTGTCTGACCCCGGGAGAGTTTGATGGGGCCGTGTAGAGGAATAATCACTCTGTGTCTGACCCCGGGAGTATGTGATTGGACGGAGTTGAAGGAGATGCACACTGTGTCTGACACCGGGAGTGTTTGATGGGACCGTGTAGAGGAATAATCACTCTGTGTCTGACACCGGGAGTGTGTGATGGTACCGTGTTGAGGAATAATCACTCTGTGTCTGACCCCGGAAGACTTTGATGTGACCGTGCAGAGGAATAATGTCTCTGTTTCAGACCCCGGGATTGTTTGATGGGACCGTGTAGAGGAATAATCTCTCTGTGTCTGACCCAGGGAGTCTTTGATGGTACCGTGTAGAGGAATAATCTCTCTGTGTCTGACCCCGGGAGTGTGCGATGGGACGGTGAGGTTTGAGATTCACTCTATGTCTGACCCCGGAAGAGTTTGATGTGACCGTGTAGAGGAATAACCTCTCTGTGTCTGACCCCGGGAGAGTGTGATGGGACCGTGTAGAGGAATAATCTCTCTGTGTCTGACCCAGGGAGTGTTTGATTGTACCGTGTAGAGGAATAAACTCTCTGTGTCTGTCCCCGGGAGTGTGTGATGGGACGGTGAGGATTGAGATTCACTTTGTGTCTGACCCCGGGAGTGTTTGATGGTACCGTGTAGAGGAATAATCTCTCTGTGTCTGACCCCGGGAGAGTGTGATGGGACGGTGTGGAAGGAGATTCACACTGTGTCTGACACCGGGAGTGTTTGATGGGACGGCGTGGAGGGAGAATCACTCTGTGTCTGATCCCGGGAGTGTTTCATGGGACCGTGTAGAGTAATAATCACTCTGTGTTTGACCACGGGAATGTGTGATGCGTTGGTGTAGAGGATTAATCACTCTGTGTCTGACGACCGGAGTGTGTGATGGGACGGTGTGGAGGGAGATTCACTCTCTGTCTGACCCCGGGAGTGTTTGATGGGACCGTGTAGAGGAATAATCACTCTGTGTCTGACCACGGGTGAGTGTGATGGGACGGTGTGTAGGGAGATTCACTCTGTGTCTGACCCCGGGAGAGTGTGATGGGCGGTGTAGAGGAATAATCACTCTGTGGTGACCCCGTGTGTGTATGATGGGACGGTGTGGATTTAATTTCACTCTGTGTCTGACCCCGGGAGTGTTTGATGGGACCTTGTAGTTGAATAATCACTCTTTGTCTGACCCCCGGGAGCGTTTGATGGGACCGTGTAGAGGAATAATCACTCTGTGTCTGACCCCGGGAGAGAATGATGGGGCCGTGTAGAGGAATAATCACTCTGTGTCTGACCCCGGGAGTGTTTGATGGGACCGGGTAGAGGAATATTCACTCTGTGTCTGACCCAGAGAGTGTGTGATGGGACGGTGTTGAAGGAGATTCACACTGTGTCTGACACCGGGAGTGTGTGATGGTACCGTGTAGAGGAAGAATCTCTCTGTGTCTTACCCCCGGAGTGTTTGATGGTTCCGTGTAGAGGAATAATCACTCTGTGTCTAACCCCCGGGAGCGTTTGATGGGACCGTGTAGAGGAATAATCACTCTGTGTCTGACCCCGGGAGAGGTTGATGGGGCCGTGTATAGGAATAATCACTATGTGTCTGACCCCGGGAGTGTTTGATGGGACCGTGTAGAGGAATAATCACTCTGTGTCTGACCCCGGGAGTGTGTGATGGGACGGAGTTGAAGGAGATTCACACTGTGTCTGACACCGGGAGAGTATGATGGTACCGTGTAGAGGAATGATCTCACTGTGTCTGACCACGGAAGTGTTTGATGTGACCTTGTAGAAGAATAATGACTCTGTGTCTGACACCTGGAGTGTTTGACGGGACCGTGTAGAGGAATAAACACTCTGTGTCTGACCCCGGGAGTGTTTGGTGGTACCGTGTATAGGAATGATCTCTCTGTGTCTGACCCCGGGATTGTTTGATGGTACCGTGTAGAGGAATAATCTCTCTGTGTCTGACCCCGGGTTTGTGTGATGGGACGGTGTGGATTGAGATTCACTCTGTGTCTGACCCCCAGGAGCGTTTGATGGGACCGTGTAGAGAAATAATCACTCTGTGTCTGACCCCGGGAGAGTATGATGGGGCCGTGTAGAGGAATAATCACTCTGTGTCTGACCCCGGGAGTGTTTGATGGGACCGTGTAGAGGAATAATCACTCTGTGTCTGACCCCGGGAGTGTGTGATGGGACGGTGTGGAGGGAGATTCACTCTGTGTCTGACCCCGGGAGTGTTTCATGGGACCGTGTAGAGTAATAATCACTCTGTGTTTGACCACGGGAATGTGTGATGCGTTGGTGTAGAGGATTAATCACTCTGTGTCTGACGACCGGAGTGTGTGATGGGACGGTGTGGAGGGAGATTCACTCTCTGTCTGACCCCGGGAGTGTTTGATGGGACAGTGTAGAGGAATAATCACTCTGTGTCTGACCACGGGTGTGTGTGATGGGACGGTGTGGAGGGAGATTCACTCTGTGTCTGACCCCGGGAGAGTGTGATGGGCGGTGTAGAGGAATAATCACTCTGTGGTGACCCCGGGAGTGTTTGATTGGACCGTGTAGAGGAATAATCACTCTGTGTCTGACCCCGGGTGTGTATGATGGGACGGTGTGGATTTAATTTCACACTGTGTCTGACCCCGGGAGTGTTTGATGGGACCTTGTAGTTGAATAATCACTCTGTGTCAGACCCCCTGGAGCGTTTGATGGGACCGTGTAGAGGAATAATCACTCTGTGTCTGACCCCGGGAGGGAATGATGGGGCCGTGTAGAGGAATAATCTCTCTGTGTCTGACCCCGGGAGTGTGTGATGGGACGCTGTGGATTGAGATTCACTCTGTGTCTGACCCCGGGAGTGTTTGATGGGACCTTGTAGTGGAATAATCACTCTGTGTCTTACCCCCGGAGTGTTTGATCGATCCGTGAAGAGGAATAATCACTCTGTTTCTAACCCCCGGGAGCGTTTGATGGGACCGTGTAGAGGAATAATCACTCTGTGTCTGACCCCGGGAGAGTTTGGTGGGGCCGTGTAGAGGAATAATCACTATGTGTCTGACCCCGGGAGTGTTTAATGGGACCGTGTAGAGGAAAAATCATTCTGTGTCTGACCCCGGGAGTGTGTGATGGGACGGAGTTGAAGGAGATTCACACTGTGTCTGACACCGGGAGTGTTTGATGGGACCGTGTAGAGGAATAATCACTCTGTGTCTGACCCCGGGAGAGTGTGATGGGACGGTGTGGAAGGAGATTCACACTGTGTCTGACACCGGGAGTGTTTGATGGGACCGTGTAGAGGAATAATCACTGTGTCTGACACCGGGAGTGTGTGATGGTACCGTGTTGAGGAATGATCACTCTGTGTCTGACCCCGGAAGAGTTTGATGTGACCGTGCAGAGGAATAATGTCTCTGTGTCTGACCCAGGGAGTGTTTGATTGTACCGTGTAGAGGAATAAGCTCTCTGTGTCTGTCCCCGGGAGTGTGTGATTCGACGGTGAGGATTGAGATTCACTCTGTGTCTGACCCCGGGAGTGTTTGATGGGACGGTGTGGAAGGAGATTCACACTGTGTCTGACACCGGGAGTGTTTGATGGGACCGTGCAGAGGAATAATCACTCTGTGTCTGACCCCGGGAGTGTGTGATGGTACCGTGTTGAGGAATAATCACTCTGTGTCTGACCCCGGAAGACTTTGATGTGACCGTGCAGAGGAATAATGTCTCTGTTTCAGACCCCGGGATTGTTTGATGGGACCGTGTAGAGGAATAATCTCTCTGTGTCTGACCCAGGGAGTCTTTGATGGTACCGTGTAGAGGAATAATCTCTCTGTGTCTGACCCCGGGAGTGTGCGATGGGACGGTGAGGTTTGAGATTCACTCTATGTCTGACCCCGGAAGAGTTTGATGTGACCGTGTAGAGGAATAATCTCTCTGTGTCTGACCCCGGGAGAGTGTGATGGGACCGTGTAGAGGAATAATCTCTCTGTGTCTGACCCAGGGAGTGTTTGATTGTACCGTGTAGAGTAATAAACTCTCTGTGTCTGTCCCCGGGAGTGTGTGATGGGACGGTGAGGATTGAGATTCACTTTGTGTCTGACCCCGGGAGTGTTTGATGGTACCGTGTAGAGGAATAATCTCTCTGTGTCTGACCCCGGGAGAGTGTGATGGGACGGTGTGGAAGGAGATTCACACTGTGTCTGACACCGGGAGTGTTTGATGGGACGGCGTGGAGGGAGAATCACTCTGTGTCTGACCCCGGGAGTGTTTCATGGGACCGTGTAGAGTAATAATCACTCTGTGTTTGACCACGGGAATGTGTGATGCGTTGGTGTAGAGGATTAATCACTCTGTGTCTGACGACCGGAGTGTGTGATGGGACGGTGTGGAGGGAGATTCACTCTCTGTCTGACCCCGGGAGTGTTTGATGGGACCGTGTAGAGGAATAATCACTCTGTGTCTGACCACGGGTGAGTGTGATGGGACGGTGTGTAGGGAGATTCACTCTGTGTCTGACCCCGGGAGAGTGTGATGGGCGGTGTAGAGGAATAATCACTCTGTGGTGACCCCGTGTGTGTATGATGGGACGGTGTGGATTTAATTTCACTCTGTGTCTGACCCCGGGAGTGTTTGATGGGACCTTGTAGTTGAATAATCACTCTTTGTCTGACCCCCGGGAGCGTTTGATGGGACCGTGTAGAGGAATAATCACTCTGTGTCTGACCCCGGGAGAGAATGATGGGGCCGTGTAGAGGAATAATCACTCTGTGTCTGACCCCGGGAGTGTTTGATGGGACCGGGTAGAGGAATATTCACTCTGTGTCTGACCCAGAGAGTGTGTGATGGGACGGTGTTGAAGGAGATTCACACTGTGTCTGACACCGGGAGTGTGTGATGGTACCGTGTAGAGGAAGAATCTCTCTGTGTCTTACCCCCGGAGTGTTTGATGGTTCCGTGTAGAGGAATAATCACTCTGTGTCTAACCCCCGGGAGCGTTTGATGGGACCGTGTAGAGGAATAATCACTCTGTGTCTGACCCCGGGAGAGGTTGATGGGGCCGTGTATAGGAATAATCACTATGTGTCTGACCCCGGGAGTGTTTGATGGGACCGTGTAGAGGAATAATCACTCTGTGTCTGACCCCGGGAGTGTGTGATGGGACGGAGTTGAAGGAGATTCACACTGTGTCTGACACCGGGAGAGTATGATGGTACCGTGTAGAGGAATGATCTCACTGTGTCTGACCACGGAAGTGTTTGATGTGACCTTGTAGAAGAATAATGACTCTGTGTCTGACACCTGGAGTGTTTGACGGGACCGTGTAGAGGAATAAACACTCTGTGTCTGACCCCGGGAGTGTTTGGTGGTACCGTGTATAGGAATGATCTCTCTGTGTCTGACCCCGGGATTGTTTGATGGTACCGTGTAGAGGAATAATCTCTCTGTGTCTGACCCCGGGTTTGTGTGATGGGACGGTGTGGATTGAGATTCACTCTGTGTCTGACCCCCAGGAGCGTTTGATGGGACCGTGTAGAGAAATAATCACTCTGTGTCTGACCCCGGGAGAGTATGATGGGGCCGTGTAGAGGAATAATCACTCTGTGTCTGACCCCGGGAGTGTTTGATGGGACCGTGTAGAGGAATAATCACTCTGTGTCTGACCCCGGGAGTGTGTGATGGGACGGTGTGGAGGGAGATTCACTCTGTGTCTGACCCCGGGAGTGTTTCATGGGACCGTGTAGAGTAATAATCACTCTGTGTTTGACCACGGGAATGTGTGATGCGTTGGTGTAGAGGATTAATCACTCTGTGTCTGACGACCGGAGTGTGTGATGGGACGGTGTGGAGGGAGATTCACTCTCTGTCTGACCCCGGGAGTGTTTGATGGGACAGTGTAGAGGAATAATCACTCTGTGTCTGACCACGGGTGTGTGTGATGGGACGGTGTGGAGGGAGATTCACTCTGTGTCTGACCCCGGGAGAGTGTGATGGGCGGTGTAGAGGAATAATCACTCTGTGGTGACCCCGGGAGTGTTTGATTGGACCGTGTAGAGGAATAATCACTCTGTGTCTGACCCCGGGTGTGTATGATGGGACGGTGTGGATTTAATTTCACACTGTGTCTGACCCCGGGAGTGTTTGATGGGACCTTGTAGTTGAATAATCACTCTGTGTCTGACCCCCTGGAGCGTTTGATGGGACCGTGTAGAGGAATAATCACTCTGTGTCTGACCCCGGGAGGGAATGATGGGGCCGTGTAGAGGAATAATCTCTCTGTGTCTGACCCCGGGAGTGTGTGATGGGACGCTGTGGATTGAGATTCACTCTGTGTCTGACCCCGGGAGTGTTTGATGGGACCTTGTAGTGGAATAATCACTCTGTGTCTTACCCCCGGAGTGTTTGATCGATCCGTGAAGAGGAATAATCACTCTGTTTCTAACCCCCGGGAGCGTTTGATGGGACCGTGTAGAGGAATAATCACTCTGTGTCTGACCCCGGGAGTGTTTCATGGGACCGTGTAGAGTAATAATCACTCTGTGTTTGACCACGGGAATGTGTGATGCGTTGGTGTAGAGGATTAATCACTCTGTGTCTGACGACCGGAGTGTGTGATGGGACGGTGTGGAGGGAGATTCACTCTCTGTCTGACCCCGGGAGTGTTTGATGGGACAGTGTAGAGGAATAATCACTCTGTGTCTGACCACGGGTGTGTGTGATGGGACGGTGTGGAGGGAGATTCACTCTGTGTCTGACCCCGGGAGAGTGTGATGGGCGGTGTAGAGGAATAATCACTCTGTGGTGACCCCGGGAGTGTTTGATTGGACCGTGTAGAGGAATAATCACTCTGTGTCTGACCCCGGGTGTGTATGATGGGACGGTGTGGATTTAATTTCACACTGTGTCTGACCCCGGGAGTGTTTGATGGGACCTTGTAGTTGAATAATCACTCTGTGTCTGACCCCCTGGAGCGTTTGATGGGACCGTGTAGAGGAATAATCACTCTGTGTCTGACCCCGGGAGGGAATGATGGGGCCGTGTAGAGGAATAATCTCTCTGTGTCTGACCCCGGGAGTGTGTGATGGGACGCTGTGGATTGAGATTCACTCTGTGTCTGACCCCGGGAGTGTTTGATGGGACCTTGTAGTGGAATAATCACTCTGTGTCTTACCCCCGGAGTGTTTGATCGATCCGTGAAGAGGAATAATCACTCTGTTTCTAACCCCCGGGAGCGTTTGATGGGACCGTGTAGAGGAATAATCACTCTGTGTCTGACCCCGGGAGAGTTTGATGGGGCCGTGTAGAGGAATAATCACTATGTGTCTGACCCCGGGAGTGTTTAATGGGACCGTGTAGAGGAAAAATCATTCTGTGTCTGACCCCGGGAGTGTGTGATGGGACGGAGTTGAAGGAGATTCACACTGTGTCTGACACCGGGAGTGTTTGATGGGACCGTGTAGAGGAATAATCACTCTGTGTCTGACCCCGGGAGAGTGTGATGGGACGGTGTGGAAGGAGATTCACACTGTGTCTGACACCGGGAGTGTTTGATGGGACCGTGTAGAGGAATAATCACTCTGTGTCTGACACCGGGAGTGTGTGATGGTACCGTGTTGAGGAATGATCACTCTGTGTCTGACCCCGGAAGAGTTTGATGTGACCGTGCAGAGGAATAATGTCTCTGTTTCAGACCCCGGGATTGTTTGATGGGACCGTGTAGAGGAATAATCTCTCTGTGTCTGACCCAGGGAGTCTTTGATGGTACCGTGTAGAGGAATAATCTCTCTGTGTCTGACCCCGGGAGTGTGCGATGGGACGGTGAGGATTGAGATTCACTCTGTGTCTGACCCCGGAAGAGTTTGATGTGACCGTGTAGAGGAATAATGACTCTGTTTCTGACCCAGGGAGTGTTTGATGGGACCGTGTAGAGGAATAATCTCTCTGTGTCTGACCCAGGGAGTGTTTGATTGTACCGTGTAGAGGAATAAGCTCTCTGTGTCTGTCCCCGGGAGTGTGTGATTCGACGGTGAGGATTGAGATTCACTCTGTGTCTGACCCCGGGAGTGTGTGATGGGACGGTGTGGAAGGAGATTCACACTGTGTCTGACACCGGGAGTGTTTGATGGGACCGTGCAGAGGAATAATCACTCTGTGTCTGACCCCGGCAGAGTGTGATGGGACGGTGTGGAAGGAGATTCACACTGTGTCTGACACCGGGAGTGTTTGATTGGACCGTGTAGAGGAATAATCACTCTGTGTCTGACACCGGGAGTGTGTGATGGTACCGTGTTGAGGAATAATCACTCGGTGTCTGACCCCGGAAGAGTTTGATGTGAATGTGTAGAGGAATAATGACTCTGTTTCTGACCCCGGGAGTGTTTGATTGGACCGCGTAGAGGAATAATCTCTCTGTGTCTGACCCAGGGAGCGTTTGATGGGAACGTCTAGAGGAATAATCACTCTGTGTCTGACCCAGGGAGAGTTTCATGGGGCCGTGTAGATTAATATTCACTCTGTGTCTGACCACGGGAGTGTTTGATGGGACCGTGTAGAGGAATAATTACTCTGTGTCTGACCCCGGGAGAGTGTGATGGGACGGTGTTGTAGGAGATTCACACCGTGTCTGACACCGGGAGTGTTTGATGGGACCGTGTAGAGGAATAATCACTCTGTGTCTGACACCGGGAGTGTGTGATGGTACCGAGTAGAGGAATAATCACTCTGTGTCTGACACCGGGAGTGTGTGATGGTACCGTGCTGAGGTATAATCACTCTGTGTCTGACCCCGGAAGAGTTTGATGTGACCGTGCATAGGAATAATGACTCTGTTTCAGACCCCGGGAGTGTTTGATGGGACCGTGCAGAGGAATAATCTCTCTGTGTCTGTCCCAGGGAGTGTTTGATGGTACCGTGTAGAGGAATAATCTCTCTGTGTCTGACCCCGGGAGTGCGTGATGGGACGGTGAGGATTGAGATTCACTCTGTGTCTGACCCCGGAAGAGTTTGATGTGACCGTGTAGAGGAATAATGACTCTGTTTCTGACCCAGGGAGTGTTTGATGGGACCGTGTAGAGGAATAATCTCTCTGTGTTTGACGCAGGGAGTGTTTGATTGTACCGCGTAGAGGAATAAGCTCTCTGTGTCTGACCCAGGGAGTGTGTGATGGGACGGTGAGGTTTGAGATTCACTCTGTGTCTGACCCCGGGAGTGTTTGATGGTACCGTGAAGAGGAATAATCTCTCTGTGTCTGACCCCGGGAGAGTGTGATGGGACGGTGTGGAAGGAGATTCACACTGTGTCTGACGCCGGGAGTGTTTGATGGGACCGTGTAGAGGAATAATCACTCTGTGTCTGACCCCGGGAGAGTGTGATGGGACGGTGTGGAAGGAGATTCACACTGTGTCTGACACCGGGAGTGTTTGATGGGACCGTGTAGAGGAATAATCACTCTGTTTCTGACCCCGTGAGTGTATGATGGTACCGTGTAGAGGAATAATCACTCTGTGTCTGACCACGGAAGTGTTTGACGGGAGCGTGTAGAGGAATAATCTCTGTGTCTGACCCCGGGAGTGTTCGGTGGTACCGTGTACAGGAATAATCTCTCTGTGTCTGACCCCGGGATTGTTTGATTGTAACGTGTAGAAGAATAATCTCTCTGTGTCTGACCCCGGGAGTGTGTGATGGGAAGGAGTGGATTGAGATTCACTCTGTGTCTGACCCCCAGGAGCGTTTGATGGGACCGTGTAGTGAAATAATCACTCTGTGTCTGACCCGGGGAGAGTATGATGGGGCCGTGTAGAGGAATAATCACTCTGTGTCTGACCCCGGGAGTGTTTGATGGGACCGTGTAGAGGAATAATCACTCTGTGTCTGACCCCGGGAGTGTGTGATGGGACGGTGGTGGAGGATATTCACACTGTGTCTGACACAGGGAGTGTGTGATGGTACCGTGTAGAGGAATAATCACTCTGTGTCTGACCACGGAAGAGTCTGATGTGACCTTGTTGAGGAATAATGACTCTGTGTCTTACCACCGGAGTGCTTGATGGGACCGTGTAGAGGAATAATCACTCCGTGTCTGACCCCGGGAATTTGTGACGGGACGGGGTGGACGGAGATTCACTCTGTGTCTGACCCCGGGAGTGTTTGATGGGACCGTGTAGAGGAATAATCACTCTGTGTCTGACCCCGGGAGTGTGTGATGGGACGGTGTGGAAGGAGATTCACTCTGTGTCTGAAACCGGGAGTGTGTGATGGGCAGGGTAGAGGAATAATCACTCCGTGTTTGACACCGGGAATTTGTGACGGGACGGTGTGGACGGAGATTCACTCTGTGTCTGACCCCGGGAGTGTTTAATGGGACCGTGTAGAGGAATAATCACTCTGTGTCTGACCCCGGGAGAGTGTGATGGGACGGCGTGGAGGGAGAATCACTCTGTGTCTGACTCCGGCAGTGTTTGATGCGACCGTGTTGAGGAATTATCCCTCTTTGTATGACCCAGGGAGTGTGTGATGGGACCGTGTGGAGGGAGATTCACTCTGTGTCTGACCCCGGGAGTGTGTGATGGGCGTTGTAGAGGAATAATCACTCTGTGTATGACCCCCGGGGTTTGTGACTGGACGGTGTGGAGGGAGATTCACTCTCTGTCTGACCCCGGGAGTGTTTTATGGGACCGTGTAGAGTAATAATCACTCTGTGTTTGACCACGGGAATGTGTGATGCGTTGGTGTAGAGGATTAATCACTCTGTGTCTGACGACCGGAGTGTGTGATGGGACCGTGTAGAGGAATACTCTCTGTGTCTGACCCAGTGAGTGTTTGATGGTACCGTGTAGAGGAGTAATCTCTCTGTGTCTGACCCCGGGAGAGTGTGATGGGACGGTGAGGATTGAGATTCACTCTGTGTCTGACCCCGGAAGAGTTTGATGTGACCGTGTAGAGGAATAATGACTCTGTTTCTGACCCAGGGAGTGTTTGATGGGACCGTGTAGAGGAATAATCTCTCTGTGTCTGACCCAGGGAGTGTTTGATGGTACCGTGTAGAGGAATAATCTCTCTGTGTCTGACCCCGGGAGTGTGTGATGGGACGGTGAGGATTGAGATTCACTCTGTGTCTGACCCCGGGGGTGTTTGATGGTACCGTGTGGAGGAATAATCTCTCTGTGTCTGACCCCGGGAGTGTGTGATGGGACGCTGTGGATTGAGATTCACTCTGTGTCTGACGCCGGAAGTGTTTGATGGGACCTTGTAGTGGAAAAATCACTCTGTGTCTTACCCCCGGAGTGTTTGATGGATCCGTGTAGAGGAATAATCACTCTGTGTCTGACCCCCGGCAGCGTTTGATGGGACCGTGTAGAGGAATAATCACTCTGTGTGTGACCCCGGGAGAGTTTGATGGTGCCGTGTAGAGGAATAATCCCTATGTGTCTGACCCCGGGAGTGTTTGATGGGACCGTGTAGAGGTATAATCACTCTGTGTCTGACCCCGGGAGTGTGTGATTGGACGGTGTTGAAGGAGATTCACACTGTGTCTGACACCGGGAGTCTATGATGGTACCGTGTAGAGGAATAATCACTCTGTGTCTGACCACGGAAGTGTTTGATGTGACCTTGTAGAAGAATAATGACTCTGTGTCTGACACCGGGAGTGTTTAATGGGACCGTGTAGAGGAATAATCACTCTGTGTCTGACCCCGGGAGAGTGTGATGGGACGGCGTGGAGGGAGACTCACTCCGTGTCTGACTCCAGCAGTGTTGGATGGGACCGTGTTGAGGAATCATCCCTCTGTGTATGACCCAGGGAGTGTGTGATGGGACCGTGTGGAGGGAGATTCACTCTGTGTCTGACCCCTGGAGTGTTTCATGGGACCGTGTAGAGGAATAATCACTCTGTGTCTGACGACCGGAGTGTGTGATGGGACGGTGTGGATTGAGATTCACCCTGTGTCTGACCCCGGGAGAGTGTGATGGGACGGTGAGGATTGAGATTCACTCTGTGTCTGACCCCGGGGGTGTTTGATGGTACCGTGTGGAGGAATAATCTCTCTGTGTCTGACCCCGGGAGTGTGTGATGGGACGCTGTGGATTGAGATTCACTCTGTGTCTGACGCCGGAAGTGTTTGATGGGACCTTGTAGTGGAAAAATCACTCTGCGTCTTACCCCCGGAGTGTTTGATGGATCCGTGTAGAGGAATAATCACTCTGTGTCTGACCCCCGGCAGCGTTTGATGGGACCGTGTAGAGGAATAATCACTCTGTGTGTGACCCCGGGAGAGTTTGATGGTGCCGTGTAGAGGAATAATCCCTATGTGTCTGACCCCGGGAGTGTTTGATGGGACCGTGTAGAGGTATAATCACTCTGAGTCTGACCCCGGGAGTGTGTGATTGGACGGTGTTGAAGGAGATTCACACTGTGTCTGACACCGGGAGTCTATGATGGTACCGTGTAGAGGAATAATCACTCTGTGTCTGACCACGGAAGTGTTTGATGTGACCTTGTAGAAGAATAATGACTCTGTGTCTGACACCGGGAGTGTTTAATGGGACCGTGTAGAGGAATAATCACTCTGTGTCTGACCCCGGGAGAGTGTGATGGGACGGCGTGGAGGGAGACTCACTCCGTGTCTGACTCCAGCAGTGTTTGATGGGACCGTGTTGAGGAATCATCCCTCTGTGTATGACCCAGGGAGTGTGTGATGGGACCGTGTGGAGGGAGATTCACTCTGTGTCTGACACCGGGAGTGTGTGATGGTACCGCGTAGAGGAATAATCTCTCTGTGTCTGACCCCGGGAGTGTGTGATGGGACGGTGAGGATTGAGATTCACTCTGTGTCTGACCCCGGAAGAGTTTGATGTGACCGTGTAGAGGAATAATGACTCTGTTTCTGACCCAGGGAGTGTTTGATGGGACCGTGTAGAGGAATAATCTCTCTGTGTCTGACCCAGGGAGTGTTTGATTGTACCGTGTAGAGGAATAAACTCTCTGTGTCTGTCCCCGGGAGTGTGTGATGGGACGGTGAGGATTGAGATTCACTCTGTGTCTGACCCCGGGAGTGTTTGATGGTACCGTGTAGAGGAATAATCTCTCTGTGTCTGACCCCGGGAGAGTGTGATGGGACGGTGTGGAAGGAGATTCACACTGTGTCTGACACCGGGAGTGTTTGATGGGACCGTGTAGAGGAATAATCACTCTGTGTCTGACCCCGGGAGAGTGTGATGGGACGGTGTGGAAGGAGATTCACACGGTGTCTGACACCGGGAGTGTTTGATGGGACCGTGTAGACGAATATTCACTCTGTGTCTGAACACGGGAGTGTTTGATGGGACCGTGTAGAGGAATAATCACTCTGTGTCTTACCCCGGAAGAGTTTGATGTGACCGTGTAGAGGAATAATGACTCTGTTTCTGACCCAGGGAGTGTTTGATGGGACCGTGTAGAGGAATAATCTCTCTGTATCTGACCCCGGGAGAGTGTGATGGGACGGTGTGGAAGGAGATTCACACGGTGTCTGACACCGGGAGTGTTTGATGGGACCGTGTAGACGAATATTCACTCTGTGTCTGAACACGGGAGTGTTTGATGGGACCGTGTAGAGGAATAATCACTCTGTGTCTTACCCCGGAAGAGTTTGATGTGACCGTGTAGAGGAATAATGACTCTGTTTCTGACCCAGGGAGTGTTTGATGGGACCGTGTAGAGGAATAATCTCTCTGTATCTGACGCAGGGAGTGTTTGATGGTACCGTGTAGAGGAATAATCTCTCTGTGTCTGACCCCGGGAGAGTGTGATGGGACGGTGTGGAAGGAGATTCACACTGTGTCTGACACCGGGAGTGTTTGATGGGACCGTGTAGAGGAATAATCACTCTGTGTCTGACCCCGGGAGAGTGTGATGGGACGGTGTGGAAGGAGATTCACACTGTGTCTGACACCGGGAGTGTTTGATGGGACCGTGTAGAGTAATAATCACTCTGTGTCTGACACCGGGAGAGTGTGATGGTACCGTGTTAAGGAATAATTACTCTGTGTCTGACCCCGGAAGAGTTTGATGTGAACGTGTAGAGGAATAATGACTCTGTTTCTGACCCCGGGAGTGTTTGATGGGACCGTGTAGAGGAATAATCTCTCTATGTCTGACCCAGGGAGTGTTTGATGGTACCGTGTAGAGGAGTAATCTCTCTGTGTCTGACCCCGGGAGAGTGTGATTGGACGGTGACGATTGAGATTCACTCTGTGTCTGACCCCGGGAGTGTTTGATGGGACCGTGTAGAGGAATAATCTCTCAGTGTCTGACCCAGGGAGTGATTGATGGTACCGTGTAGAGGAATAATCTCTCTGTGTCTGACCCCGGGAGTGTGTGATGGGACGGTGAGGATTGAGATTCACTCTGTGTCTGACCCCGGGGGTGTTTGATGGTACCGTGTGGAGGAATAATCTCTCTGTGTCTGACCCCGGGAGTGTGTGATGGGACGCTGTGGATTGAGATTCACTCTGTGTCTGAAGCCGGAAGTGTTTGATGGGACCTTGTAGTGGAAAAATCACTCTGTGTCTTACCCCCGGAGTGTTTGATGGATCCGTGTAGAGGAATAATCACTCTGTGTCTGACCCCCGGGAGCGTTTGATGGGACCGTGTAGAGGAATAATCACTCTGTGTGTGACCCCGGGAGAGTTTGATGGTGCCGTGTAGAGGAATAATCCCTATGTGTCTGACCCCGGGAGTGTTTGATGGGACCGTGTAGAGGAATAATCACTCTGTGTCTGACCCCGGGAGTGTGTGATTGGACGGTGTTGAAGGAGATTCACACTGTGTCTGACACCGGGAGTCTATGATGGTACCGTGTAGAGGAATAATCTCTCTGTGTCTGACCCCGGGAGTGAGTGATGGGACGGTGTGGAGGGAGATTCACTCTGTGTCTGAAACCGGGAGTGTGTGATGGGCAGTGTAGAGGAAACATCACTCCGTGTCTGACCCCGGGAATTTGTGACGGAACGGTGTGGACGGAGATTCACTCTGTGTCTGACCCCGGGAGTGTTTGATGGGACCGTGTAGAGGAAAAATCACTCTGTTTCTGACCGCGGGAGTGTGTGATGGGACGGTGTGGATTGAGATTCACTCTGTGTCTGACCCCGGGGGTGTTTGATGGTACCGTGTGGAGGAATAATCTCTCTGTGTCTGACCCCGGGAGTGTGTGATGGGACGCTGTGGATTGAGATTCACTCTGTGTCTGAAGCCGGAAGTGTTTGATGGGACCTTGTAGTGGAAAAATCACTCTGTGTCTTACCCCCGGAGTGTTTGATGGATCCGTGTAGAGGAATAATCACTCTGTGTCTGACCCCCGGGAGCGTTTGATGGGACCGTGTAGAGGAATAATCACTCTGTGTGTGACCCCGGGAGAGTTTGATGGTGCCGTGTAGAGGAATAATCCCTATGTGTCTGACCCCGGGAGTGTTTGATGGGACCGTGTAGAGGAATAATCACCCTGTGTCTGACCCCGGGAGTGTGTGATTGGACGGTGTTGAAGGAGATTCACACTGTGTCTGACACCGGGAGTCTATGATGGTACCGTGTAGAGGAATAATCTCCCTGTGTCTGACCCCGGGAGAGTGTGATTGGACGGTGTTGAAGGAGATTCACACTGAGTCTGACACCGGGAGTCTATGATGGTACCGTGTAGAGGAATAATCTCTCTGTGTCTGACCCCGGGAGTGAGTGATTGGACGGTGTGGAGGGAGATTCACTCTGTGTCTGAAACCGGGAGTGTGTGATGGGCAGTGTAGAGGAAACATCACTCCGTGTTTGACCCCGGGAGTTTGTGACGGAACGGTGTGGACGGAGATTCACTCTGTGTCTGACCCCGGGAGTGTTTGATGGGACCGTGTAGAGGAATAATCACTCTGTTTCTGACCGCGGGAGTGTGTGATGGGACGGTGTGGAGGGAGATTCACTCTGTGTCTGAAACCGGGAGTGTGTGATGGGCAGTGTGGAGGAATAATCACTCCGTGTCTGACCCCGGGAATTTGTGACGGGACGGTGTGGACGGAGATTCACTCTGTGTCTGACCCCGGGAGTGTTTAATGGGACCGTGTAGAGGAATAATCACTCTGTGTCTGACCCCGGGAGAGTGTGATGGGACGGCGTGGAGGGAGTCTCACTCCGTGTCTGATTCCAGCAGTGTTTAATGGGACCGTGTAGAGGAATAATCACTCTGTGTCTGACGACCGGAGTGTGTGATGGGACGGTGTGGATTGAGATTCACTCTGTGTCTGACCCCGGGAGAGTGTGATGGGCGGTGTAGAGGAATAATCACTCTGTGGTGACCCCGGGAGTGTTTGATTGGACCGGGTAGAGGAATAATCACTCTGTGTCTGACCCCGTGTGTGTATGATGGGACGGTGTGGATTTAATTTCACTCTGTGTCTGACCCCCGGGAGCGTTTGATGGGAACGTCTAGAGGAATAATCACTCTGTGTCTGACCCCGGGAGAGGGTGATGGGATGGCGTGGAGGGACATTCACTCTGTGTCTGACCCCGGGAGTGTTTGATGGGACCGTGTAGAGGAATAATCACTCTGTGTCTGACCCCGGGTAAGTGTGATGGGACGGTGTGGAAGGAGATTCACACTGTGTCTGACACCGGGAGTGTGTGATGGTACCGCGTAGAGGAATAATCTCTCTGCGTCTGACCCCGGGAGTGTGTGATGGGACGGTGAGGATTGAGATTCACTCTGTGTCTGACCCCGGAAGAGTTTGATGGGACTGTGTAGAGGAATAATGACTCTGTTTCTGACCCAGGGAGTGTTTGATGGGAACGTCTAGAGGAATAATCACTCTGTGACTGACCCAGGGAGAGTTTCATGGGGCCGTGTAGATTAATATTCACTCTGTGTCTGACCACGGGAGTGTTTGATGGGACCGTGTATAGGAATAATCACTCTGTGTCTTACCCCGGAAGAGTTTGATGTGACCGTGTAGAGGAATAATCACTCTGTGTCTGACCCCGGGCGTGTGTGATGGGACGGTGGTGAAGGAGATTCACACTGTGTCTGACACCGGGAGTGTGTGATGGTACCGTGTAGAGGAATAATCACTCTGTGTCTGACCACCGAAGAGTCTGATGTGACCTTGTTGAGGAATAATGACTCTGTGTCTTACCACCGGAGTGCTTTATGGGACCGTGTAGAGGAATAATCACTCTGTGTCTGACCCCCGGGAGCGTTTGATGGGACCGTTTAGAGGAATAATCATTCTGTGTCTGACCCCGGGAGAGTTTGATGGTACCGTGTAGAATAATCTCTCTGTGTCTGACCCAGGGAGTGAGTGATGGGACGGTGTGGAGGGAGATTCACTCTGTGTCTGAAACCGGGAGTGTTTAATGGGACCGTGTAGAGGAATAATCACTCTGTGTCTGACCCCGGGAATTTGTCACGGGACGGTGTGGACGGAGATTCACTCTGTGTCTGACCCCGGGAGTGTTTAATGGGACCGTGTAGAGGAATAATCACTCTGTGTCTGACCCCGGGAGAGTGTGATGGGACGGAGTGGAGGGAGACTCATTCCGTGTCTGACTCCAGCAGTGTTTGATGGGACCGTGTTGAGGAATCATCCCTCTGTGTATGACCCAGGGAGTGTGTAATGGGACGGTGTGGAGGGAGATTCACTCTGTGTCTGACCCCGGGAGTGTGTGATGGGCGGTGTAGAGGAATAATCACTCTGTGTCTGACCCCAGGAGTTTGTGACTGGACGGTGTGGAGGGAGATTCACTCTGTGTCTGACCCCGGGAGTGTTTCATGGGACCGTGTAGTGGAATAATCACTCTGTGTCTGACGACCGGAGTGTGTGATGGGACGGTGTGGATTGAGATTCACTCTGTGTCTGACCCCCGGAGAGTGTGATGGGCGGTGTAGAGGAATAATCACTCTGTGGTGACCCCGGGAGTGTTTGATTGGACCGGGTAGAGGAATAATCACTCTGTGTCTGACCCCGGGTGTGTATGATGGGACGGTGTGGATTCAATTTCACTCTGTGTCTGACCCCCGGGAGCGTTTGATGGGAACGTCTAGAGGAATAATCACTCTGTGTCTGACCCCGGGAGACGGGGATGGGATGGCGTGGAGGGACATTCACTCTGTGTCTGACCCCGGGAGTGTTTGATGGGACCGTGTAGAGGAATAATCACTCTGTGTCTGACCCCGGGAGAGTGTGATGGGACGGTGTGGAAGGAGATTCACACTGTGTCTGACACCGGGAGTGTTTGATGGGACCGTGTAGAGGAATAATCACTCTGTGTCTGACACCGGGAGTGTGTGATGGTACCGCGTAGAGGAATAATCTCTCTGCGTCTGACCCCGGGAGTGTGTGATGGGACGGTGAGGATTGAGATTCACTCTGTGTCTGACCCCGGAAGAGTTTGATGTGACCGTGTAGAGGAATAATGACTCTGTTTCTGACCCAGGGAGTGTTTGATGGGACCGTGTAGAGGAATAATCTCTCTGTGTCTTACCCAGGGAGTGTTTGATTGTACCGTGTAGAGGAATAAACTCTCTGTGTCTGTCCCCGGGAGTGTGTGATGGGACGGTGAGGATTGAGATTCACTCTGTGTCTGACCCCGGGAGTGTTTGATGGTACCGTGTAGAGGAATAATCTCTCTGTGTCTGACCCCGGGAGAGTGTGATGGGACGGTGTGGAAGGAGATTCACACTGTGTCTGACACCGGGAGTGTTTGATGGGACCGTGTAGAGGAATAATCACTCTGTGTCTGACCCCGGGAGAGTGTGATGGGACGGTGTGGAAGGAGATTCACACGGTGTCTGACACCGGGAGTGTTTGATGGGACCGTGTAGACGAATAATCACTCTGTGTCTGACACCGGGATTGTGTGATGGTACCGTGTTGAGGAATAATCACTCTGTGTCTGACCCCGGAATAGTTTGATGTGACCGTGTAGAGGAATAATCACTCTGTGTCTGACACCGGGAGAGTGTGATGGTACCGTGTAGAGGAATAATGACTCTGTTTCTGACCCCGGGACTGTTTGATGGGACCGTGTAGAGGAATAATCACTCTGTGTCTGACCCACGGAGCGTTTGATGGGAACGTCTAGAGGAATAATCACTCTGTGTCTGACCCAGGGAGAGTTTCATGGGGCCGTGGAGATTAATATTCACTCTGTGTCTGACCACGGGAGTGTTTGATGGGACCGTGTAGAGGAATAATCTCTCTGTGTCTGACGCAGGGAGTGTTTGATGGTACCGTGTAGAGGAATAATCTCTCTGTGTCTGACCCCGGGAGAGTGTGATGGGACGGTGTGGAAGGAGATTCACACTGTGTCTGAAACCGGGAGTGTTTGATGGGACCGTGTAGAGGAATAATCACTCTGTGTCTGACCCCGGGAGAGTGTGATGGGACGGTGTGGAAGGAGATTCACACTGTGTCTGACACCGGGAGTGTTTGATGGGACCGTGTAGAGTAATAATCACTCTGTGTCTGACACCGGGAGTGTGTGATGGTAACGTGTAGAGGAATAATGACACTGTTTCTGACCCCGGGAGTGTTTGATGGGACCGTATAGAGGAATAATCTCTGTGTCTGACCCAGGGAGTGTTTGATGGTACCGTGTAGAGGAGTAATCTCTCTGTGTCTGACCCCGGGAGAGTGTGATGGGACGGTGAGGATTGAGATTCACTCTGTGTCTGACCCTGGAAGAGTTTGATGTGACCGTGTAGAGGAATAATGACTCTGTTTCTGACTCCGGGAGTGTTTGCTGGGACCGTGTAGAGGAATAATCTCTCTGTGTCTGACCAAGGGAGTGTTTGATGGTACCGTGTAGAGGAATAATCTCTCTGTGTCTGACCCCGGGAGTGTGTGATGGGACGGTGAGGATTGAGATTCACTCTGTGTCTGACCCTGGGGGTGTTTGATGGTACCGTGTGGAGGAATAATCTCTCTGTGTCTGACCCCGGGAGTGTGTGATTGGACGCTGTGGATTGAGATTCACTCTGTGTCTTACCCCCGGAGTGTTTGATGGATCCGTGTAGAGGAATAATCACTCTGTGTCTGACCCCCGGGAGCGTTTGATGGGACCGTGTAGAGGAATAATCACTCTGTGTGTGACCCCGGGAGAGTTTGATGGTGCCGTGTAGAGGAATAATCCCTATGTGTCTGACCCCGGGAGTGTTTGATGGGACCATGTAGAGGAATAATCACTCTGTGTCTGACCCCGGGAGTGTGTGATTGGACGGTGTTGAAGGAGATTCACACTGTGTCTGACACCGGGAGTCTATGATGGTACCGTGTAGAGGAATAATCACTCTGTGTCTGACCACGGAAGTGTTTGATGTGACCTTGTAGAAGAATAATGACTCTGTGTCTGACAACGGGAGTGTTTAATGGGACCGTGTAGAGGAATAATCACTCTGTGTCTGACCCCGGGAGAGTGTGATGGGACGGCGTGGAGGGAGACTCACTCCGTGTCTGACTCCAGCAGTGTTTGATGGGACCGTGTTGAGGAATCATCCCTCTGTGTATGACCCAGGGAGTGTGTGATGGGACCGTGTGGAGGGAGATTCACTCTGTGTCTGACCCCGGGAGTGTTTCATGGGACCTTGTAGAGGAATAATCGCTCTGTGTCTGACGACCGGAGTGTGTGATGGGACGGTGTGGATTGAGATTCACTCTGTGTCTGACCCCGGGAGAGTGTGATGGGCGGTGTAGAGGAATAATCACTCTGTGGTGACCCCGGGAGTGTTTGATTGGACCGGGTAGAGGAATAATCACTCTGTGTCTGACCCCGGGTGTGTATGATGGGACGGTGTGGATTTAATTTCACTCTGTGTTTGACCCCCGGGAGCGTTTGATGGGAACGTCTAGAGGAATAATCACTCTGTGTCTGACCCCGGGAGAGGGTGATGGGATGGCGTGGAGGGACATTCACTCTGTGTCTGACCCCGGGAGTGTTTGATGGGACCGTGTAGAGGAATAATCACTCTGTGTCTGACCCCGGGAGAGTGTGATGGGACGGTGTGGAAGGACATTCACACTGTATCTGACACCGGGAGTGTTTGATGGGACCGTGTAGAGGAATAATCACTCTGTGTCTGACACCGGGAGTGTGTGATGGTACCGCGTAGAGGAATAATCTCTCTGTGTCTGACCCCGGGAGTGTGTGATGGGACGGTGAGGATTGAGATTCACTCTGTGTCTGACCCCGGAAGAGTTTGATGTGACCGTGTAGAGGAATAATGACTCTGTTTCTGACCCAGGGAGTGTTTGATGGGACCGTGTAGAGGAATAATCTCTCTGTGTCTGACCCAGGGAGTGTTTGATTGTACCGTGTAGAGGAATAAACTCTCTGTGTC
This sequence comes from Hypanus sabinus, assembly GCF_030144855.1. Classification (NCBI taxonomy): domain Eukaryota; kingdom Metazoa; phylum Chordata; class Chondrichthyes; order Myliobatiformes; family Dasyatidae; genus Hypanus; species Hypanus sabinus. Next base: position 101,176 of record NW_026781699.1, read on the forward strand.
TGTCCCCGGGAGTGTGTGATGGGACGGTGAGGATTGAGATTCACTCTGTGTCTGACCCCGGGAGTGTTTGATGGTACCGTGTAGAGGAATAATCTCTCTGTGTCTGACCCCGGGAGAGTGTGATGGGACGGTGTGGAAGGAGATTCAGACGGTGTCTGACACCGGGAGTGTTTGATGGGACCGTGTAGACGAATAATCACTCTGTGTCTGACACCGGGAGTGTGTGATGGTACCGTGTTGAGGAATAATCACTCTGTGTCTGACCCCGGAATAGTTTGATGTGACCGTGTAGAGGAATAATCACTCTGTGTCTGACACCGGGAGAGTGTGATGGTACCGTGTAGAGGAATAATGACTCTGTTTCTGACCCCGGGAGTGTTTGATGGGACCGTGTAGAGGAATAATCACTCTGTGTCTGACCCACGGAGCGTTTGATGGGAACGTCTAGAGGAATAATCACTCTGTGACTGACCCAGGGAGAGTTTCATGGGGCCGTGTAGATTAATATTCACTCTGTGTCTGAACACGGGAGTGTTTGATGGGACCGTGTAGAGGAATAATCACTCTGTGTCTTACCCCGGAAGAGTTTGATGTGACCGTGTAGAGGAATAATGACTCTGTTTCTGACACAGGGAGTGTTTGATGGTACCGTGTAGAGGAATAATCTCTCTGTGTCTGACCCCGGGAGAGTGTGATGGGACGGTGTGGAAGGAGATTCACACTTTGTCTGACACCGGGAGTGTTTGATGGGACCGTGTAGAGTAATAATCACTCTGTGTCTGACACTGGGAGTGTGTGATGGTACCGTGTTAAGGAATAATTACTCTGTGTCTGACCCCGGAAGAGTTTGATGTGAACGTGTAGAGGAATAATGACTCTGTTTCTGACCCCGGGAGTGTTTGATGGGACCGTGTAGAGGAATAATCTCTCTGTGTCTGACCCAGGGAGTGTTTGATGGTACCGTGTAGAGGAGTAATCTCTCTGTGTCTGACCCCGGGAGAGTGTGATTGGACGGAGACGATTGTGATTCACTCTGTGTCTGACCCTGGAAGAGTTTGATGTGACCGTGTAGAGGAATAATGACTCTGTTTCTGACCCCGGGAGTGTTTGATGGGACCGTGTAGAGGAATAATCTCTCTGTGTCTGACCCAGGGAGTGATTGATGGTACCGTGTAGAGGAATAATCTCTCTGTGTCTGACCCCGGGAGTGTGTGATGGGACGGTGAGGATTGAGATTCACTCTGTGTCTGACCCCGGGGGTGTTTGATGGTACCGTGTGGAGGAATAATCTCTCTGTGTCTGACCCCGGGAGTGTGTGATGGGACGCTGTGGATTGAGATTCACTCTGTGTCTGACGCCGGAAGTGTTTGATGGGACCTTGTAGTGGAAAAATCACTCTGTGTCTTACCCCCGGAGTGTTGGATGGATCCGTGTAGAGGAATAATCACTCTGTGTCTGACCCCCGGGAGCGTTTGATGGGACCGTGTAGAGGAATAATCACTCTGTGTGTCACCCCGGGAGAGTTTGATGGTGCCGTGTAGAGGAATAATCCCTATGTGTCTGACCCCGGGAGTGTTTGATGGGACCGTGTAGAGGAATAATCACTCTGTGTCTGACCCCGGGAGTGTGTGATTGGACGGTGTTGAAGGAGATTCACACTGTGTCTGACACCGGGAGTCTATGATGGTACCGTGTAGAGGAATAATCTCTCTGTGTCTGACCCCGGGAGTGAGTGATGGGACGGTGTGGAGGGAGATTCACTCTGTGTCTGAAACCGGGAGTGTGTGATGGGCAGTGTAGAGGAAACATCACTCCGTGTCTGACCCCGGGAGTGTTTGATGGGACCGTGTAGAGGAATAATCACTCTGTGTGTGACCCCGGGAGAGTTTGATGGTGGCGTGTAGAGGAATAATCCCTATGTGTCTGACCCCGGGAGTGTTTGATGGGACCGTGCAGAGGAATAATCACTCTGTGTCTGACCCCGGGAGTGTGTGATTGGACGGTGTTGAAGGAGATTCACACTGTGTCTGACACCGGGAGTCTATGATGGTACCGTGTAGAGGAATAATCTCTCTGTGTCTGACCCCGGGAGTGAGTGATGGGACGGTGTGGAGGGAGATTCACACTGTGTCTGAAACCGGGAGTGTGTGATGGGCAGTGTAGAGGAAACATCACTCCGTGTCTGACCCCGGGAATTTGTGACGGGACGGTGTGGACGGAGTTTCACTCTGTGTCTGACCCCGGGAGTGTTTGATGGGACCGTGTAGAGAAATAATCACTCTGTTTCTGACCGCGGGAGTGTGTGATGGGACGGTGTGGAGGGAGATTCACTCTGTGTCTGAAACCGGGAGTGTGTGATGGGCAGTGTGGAGGAATAATCACTCCGTGTCTGACCCCGGGAATTTGTGACGGGACGGTGTGGACGGAGATTCACTCTGTGTCTGACCCCGGGAGTGTTTAATGGGACCGTGTAGAGGAATAATCACTCTGTGTCTGACCCCGGGAGAGTGTGATGGGACGGCGTGGAGGGAGACTCACTCCGTGTCTGACTCCAGCAGTGTTTGATGGGACCGTGTTGAGGAATCATCCCTCTGTGTATGACCCAGGGAGTGTGTGATGGGACCGTGTGGAGGGAGATTCACTCTGTGTCTGACCCCGGGAGTGTGTGATGGGCGGTGTAGAGGAATAATCACTCTGTGTCTGACCCCAGGAGTTTGTGACTGGACGGTGTGGAGGGAGATTCACTCTGTGTCTGACCCCGGGAGTGTTTCATGGGACCGTGTAGAGGAATAATCACTCTGTGTCTGACGACCGGAGTGTGTGATGGGACGGTGTGGATTGAGATTCACTCTGTGTCTGACCCCGGGAGAGTGTGATGGGCGGTGTAGAGAAATAATCACTCTGTGGTGACCCCGGGAGTGTTTGATTGGACCGGGTAGAGGAATAATCACTCTGTGTCTGACCCCGGGTGTGTATGATGGGACGGTGTGGATTTAATTTCACTCTGTGTCTGACCCCCGGGAGCGTTTGATGGGAACGTCTAGAGGAATAATCACTCTGTGTCTGACCCCGGGAGAGGGTGATGGGATGGCGTGGAGGGACATTCACTCTGTGTCTGACCCCGGGAGTGTTTGATGGGACCGTGTAGAGGAATAATCACTCTGTGTCTGACCCCGGGAGAGTGTGATGGGACGGTGTGGAAGGAGATTCACACTGTGTCTGACACCGGGAGTGTTTGATGGGACCGTGTAGAGGAATAATCTCTCTGTGTCTGACACCGGGAGTGTGTGATGGTACCGCGTAGAGGAATAATCTCTCTGCGTCTGACCCCGGGAGTGTGTGATGGGACGGTGAGGATTGAGATTCACTCTGTGTCTGACCCCGGAAGAGTTTGATGTGACCGTGTAGAGGAATAATGACTCTGTTTCTGACCCAGGGAGTGTTTGATGGGAACGTCTAGAGGAATAATCACTCTGTGTCTGACCCAGGGAGAGTTTCGTGGGGCCGTGTAGATTAATATTCACTCTGTGTCTGACCACGGGAGTGTTTGATGGGACCGTGTATAGGAATAATCACTCTGTGTCTTACCCCGGAAGAGTTTGATGTGACCGTGTAGAGGAATAATCACTCTGTGTCTGACCCCGGGCGTGTGTGATGGGACGGTGGTGAAGGAGATTCACACTGTGTCTGACACCGGGAGTGTGTGATGGTACCGTGTAGAGGAATAATCACTCTGTGTCTGACCACCGAAGAGTCTGATGTGACCTTGTTGAGGAACAATCACTCTGTGTCTGACCCCCGGGAGCGTTTGATGGGACAGTTTAGAGGAATAATCCCTATGTGTCTGACCGCGGGAGTGTTTGATGGGACCGTGTAGAGGAATAATCACTCTGTGTCTGACCCCGGGAGTGTGTGATTGGACGGTGTTGAAGGAGATTCACACTGTGTCTGACACCGGGAGTCTATGATGGTACCGTGTAGAGGAATAATCACTCTGTGTCTGACCACGGAAGTGTTTGATGTGACCTTGTAGAAGAATAATGACTCTGTATCTGACACCGGGAGTGTTTAATGGGACCGTGTAGAGGAATAATCACTCTGTGTCTGACCCCGGGAGAGTGTGATGGGACGGCGTGCAGGGAGACTCACTCCGTGTCTGACTCCAGCAGTGTTTGATGGGACCGTGTTGAGGAATCATCCCTCTGTGTATGACCCAGGGAGTGTGTGATGGGACCGTGTGGAGGGAGATTCACTCTGTGTCTGACCCCGGGAGTGTTTCATGGGACCGTGTAGAGGAATAATCACTCTGTGTCTGACGACCGGAGTGTGTGATGGGACGGTGTGGATTGAGATTCACTCTGTGTCTGACCCCGGGAGAGTGTGATGGGCGGTGTAGAGGAATAATCACTCTGTGGTGACCCCGGGAGTGTTTGATTGGACCGGGTAGAGGAATAATCACTCTGTGTCTGACCCCGGGTGTGTATGATGGGACGGTGTGGATTTAATTTCACTCTGTGTCTGACCCCCGGGAGCGTTTGATGGGAACGTCTAGAGGAATAATCACTCTGTGTCTGACCCCGGGAGAGGGTGATGGGATGGCGTGGAGGGACATTCACTCTGTGTCTGACCCCGGGAGTGTTTGATGGGACCGTGTAGAGGAATAATCACTCTGTGTCTGACCCCGGGAGAGTGTGATGGGACGGTGTGGAAGGAGATTCACACTGTGTCTGACACCGGGAGTGTTTGATGGGACCGTGTAGAGGAATAATCACTCTGTGTCTGACACCGGGAGAGTGTGATGGGACGGTGTGGAAGGAGATTCACACTGTGTCTGACACCGGGAGTGTTTGATGGGACCATGTAGAGGAATAATCACTCTGTGTCTGACCCCGGGAGAGTGTGATGGGACGGTGAGGATTGAGATTCACTCTGTGTCTGACCCCGGAAGAGTTTGATGTGACCGTGTAGAGGAATAATGACTCTGTTTCTGACCCAGGGAGTGTTTGATGGGACCGTGTAGAGGAATAATCTCTCTGTGTCTGACCCAGGGAGTGTTTGATTGTACCGTGTAGAGGAATAAACTCTCCGTGTCTGTCCCCGGGAGTGTGTGATGGGACGGTGAGGATTGAGATTCACTCTTTGTCTGACCCCGGGAGTGTTTGATGGGACCGTGTAGAGGAATAATCACTCTGTGTCTGACCCCGGGAGAGTGTGATGGGACGGTGTGGAAGGAGATTCACACGGTGTCTGACACCGGGAGTGTTTGATGGGACCGTGTAGACGAATATTCACTCTGTGTCTGAACACGGGAGTGTTTGATGGGACCGTGTAGAGGAATAATCACTCTGTGTCTTACCCCGGAAGAGTTTGATGTGACCGTGTAGAGGAATAATGACTCTGTTTCTGACCCAGGGAGTGTTTGATGGGACCGTGTAGAGGAATAATCTCTCTGTGTCTGACGCAGGGAGTGTTTGATGGTACCGTGTAGAGGAATAATCTCTCTGTGTCTGACCCCGGGAGAGTGTGATGGGACGGTGTGGAAGGAGATTCACACTGTGTCTGACACCGGGAGTGTTTGATGGGACCGTGTAGAGGAATAATCACTCTGTGTCTGACCCCGGGAGAGTGTGATGGGACGGTGTGGAAGGAGATTCACACTGTGTCTGACACCGGGAGTGTTTGATGGGACCGTGTAGAGTAATAATCACTCTGTGTCTGACCCCGGGAGTGTTTGATGGGACCGTGTAGAGGAATAATCACTCTGTTTCTGACCGCGGGAGTGTGTGATGGGACGGTGTGGAGGGAGATTCACTCTGTGTCTGAAACCGGGAGTGTGTGATGGGCAGTGTGGAGGAATAATCACTCCGTGTCTGACCCCGGGAATTTGTGACGGGACGGTGTGGACGGAGATTCACACGGTGTCTGACACCGGGAGTGTTTGATGGGACCGTGTAGACGAATATTCACTCTGTGTCTGACCCCGGGAGTGTTTAATGGGACCGTGTAGAGGAATAATCACTCTGTGTCTGACCCCGGTAGAGTGTGATGGGACGGCGTGGAGGGAGACTCACTCCGTGTCTGACTCCAGCAGTGTTTGATGGGACCGTGTTGAGGAATCATCCCTCTGTGTATGACCCAGGGAGTGTGTGATGGGACCGTGTGGAGGGAGATTCACTCTGTGTCTGACCCCGGGAGTGTGTGATGAGCGGTGTAGAGGAATAATCACTCTGTGTCTGACCCCAGGAGTTTGTGACTGGACGGTGTGGGGGGAGATTCACTCTGTGTCTGACCCCGGGAGTGTTTCATGGGACCGTGTAGAGGAATAATCACTCTGTGTCTGACGACCGGAGTGTGTGATGGGACGGTGTGGATTGAGATTCACTCTGTGTCTGACCCCGGGAGAGTGTGATGGGCGGTGTAGAGAAATAATCACTCTGTGGTGACCCCGGGAGTGTTTGATTGGACCGGGTAGAGGAATAATCACTCTGTGTCTGACCCCGGGTGTGTATGATGGGACGGTGTGGATTTAATTTCACTCTGTGTCTGACCCCCGGGAGCGTTTGATGGGAACGTCTAGAGGAATAATCACTCTGTGTCTGACCCCGGGAGAGGGTGATGGGATGGCGTGGAGGGACATTCACTCTGTGTCTGAAACCGGGAGTGTGTGATGGGCAGTGTGGAGGAATAATCACTCCGTGTCTGACCCCGGGAATTTGTGACGGGACGGTGTGGACGGAGATTCACTCTGTGTCTGACCCCGGGAGTGTTTAATGGGACCGTGTAGAGGAATAATCACTCTGTGTCTGACCCCGGGAGAGTGTGATGGGACGGTGTGGAAGGAGATTCACACTGTGTCTGACACCGGGAGTGTTTGATGGGACCGTGTAGAGGAATAATCTCTCTGTGTCTGACACCGGGAGTGTGTGATGGTACCGCGTAGAGGAATAATCTCTCTGCGTCTGACCCCGGGAGTGTGTGATGGGACGGTGAGGATTGAGATTCACTCTGTGTCTGACCCCGGAAGAGTTTGATGTGACCGTGTAGAGGAATAATGACTCTGTTTCTGACCCAGGGAGTGTTTGATGGGAACGTCTAGAGGAATAATCACTCTGTGTCTGACCCAGGGAGAGTTTCATGGGGCCGTGTAGATTAATATTCACTCTGTGTCTGACCACGGGAGTGTTTGATGGGACCGTGTATAGGAATAATCACTCTGTGTCTTACCCCGGAAGAGTTTGATGTGACCGTGTAGAGGAATAATCACTCTGTGTCTGACCCCGGGCGTGTGTGATGGGACGGTGGTGAAGGAGATTCACACTGTGTCTGACACCGGGAGTGTGTGATGGTACCGTGTAGAGGAATAATCACTCTGTGTCTGACCACCGAAGAGTCTGATGTGACCTTGTTGAGGAATAATGACTCTGTGTCTTACCACCGGAGTGCTTTATGGGACCGTGTAGAGGAATAATCACTCTGTGTCTGACCCCCGGGAGCGTTTGATGGGACAGTTTAGAGGAATAATCCCTATGTGTCTGAACGCGGGAGTGTTTGATGGGACCGTGTAGAGGAATAATCACTCTGTGTCTGACCCCGGGAGTGTGTGATTGGACGGTGTTGAAGGAGATTCACACTGTGTCTGACACCGGGAGTCTATGATGGTACCGTGTAGAGGAATAATCACTCTGTGTCTGACCACGGAAGTGTTTGATGTGATCTTGTAGAAGAATAATGACTCTGTGTCTGACACCGGGAGTGTTTAATGGGACCGTGTAGAGGAATAATCACTCTGTGTCTGACCCCGGGAGAGTGTGATGGGACGGCGTGGAGGGAGACTCACTCCGTGTCTGACTCCAGCAGTGTTTGATGGGACCGTGTTGAGGAATCATCCCTCTGTGTATGACCCAGGGAGTGTGTGATGGGACCGTGTGGAGGGAGATTCACACTGTGTCTGACCCCGGGAGTGTTTCATGGGACCGTGTAGAGGAATAATCACTCTGTGTCTGACGACCGGAGTGTGTGATGGGACGGTGTGGATTGAGATTCACTCTGTGTCTGACCCCGGGAGAGTGTGATGGGCGGTGTAGAGGAATAATCACTCTGTGGTGACCCCGGGAGTGTTTGATTGGACCGGGTAGAGGAATAATCACTCTGTGTCTGACCCCGGGAGTGTTTGATGGGACCGTGTATAGGAATAATCACTCTGTGTCTTACCCCGGAAGAGTTTGATGTGACCGTGTAGAGGAATAATCACTCTGTGTCTGACCCCGGGCGTGTGTGATGGGACGGTGGTGAAGGAGATTCACACTGTGTCTGACACCGGGAGTGTGTGATGGTACCGTGTAGAGGAATAATCACTCTGTGTCTGACCACCGAAGAGTCTGATGTGACCTTGTTGAGGAATAATCACTCTGTGTCTGACCCCCGGGAGCGTTTGATGGGACAGTTTAGAGGAATAATCCCTATGTGTCTGACCGCGGGAGTGTTTGATGGGACCGTGTAGAGGAATAATCACTCTGTGTCTGACCCCGGGAGTGTGTGATTGGACGGTGTTGAAGGAGATTCACACTGTGTCTGACACCGGGAGTCTATGATGGTACCGTGTAGAGGAATAATCACTCTGTGTCTGACCACGGAAGTGTTTGATGTGACCTTGTAGAAGAATAATGACTCTGTATCTGACACCGGGAGTGTTTAATGGGACCGTGTAGAGGAATAATCACTCTGTGTCTGACCCCGGGAGAGTGTGATTGGACGGCGTGCAGGGAGACTCACTCCGTGTCTGACTCCAGCAGTGTTTGATGGGACCGTGTTGAGGAATCATCCCTCTGTGTATGACCCAGGGAGTGTGTGATGGGACCGTGTGGAGGGAGATTCACTCTGTGTCTGACCCCGGGAGTGTTTCATGGGACCGTGTAGAGGAATAATCACTCTGTGTCTGACGACCGGAGTGTGTGATGGGACGGTGTGGATTGAGATTCACTCTGTGTCTGACCCCGGGAGAGTGTGATGGGCGGTGTAGAGGAATAATCACTCTGTGGTGACCCCGGGAGTGTTTGATTGGACCGGGTAGAGGAATAATCACTCTGTGTCTGACCCCGGGTGTGTATGATGGGACGGTGTGGATTTAATTTCACTCTGTGTCTGACCCCCGGGAGCGTTTGATGGGAACGTCTAGAGGAATAATCACTCTGTGTCTGACCCCGGGAGAGGGTGATGGGATGGCGTGGAGGGACATTCACTCTGTGTCTGACCCCGGGAGTGTTTGATGGGACCGTGTAGAGGAATAATCACTCTGTGTCTGACCCCGGGAGAGTGTGATGGGACGGTGTGGAAGGAGATTCACACTGTGTCTGACACCGGGAGTGTTTGATGGGACCGTGTAGAGGAATAATCACTCTGTGTCTGACACCGGGAGAGTGTGATGGGACGGTGTGGAAGGAGATTCACACTGTGTCTGACACCGGGAGTGTTTGATGGGACCATGTAGAGGAATAATCACTCTGTGTCTGACCCCGGGAGAGTGTGATGGGACGGTGAGGATTGAGATTCACTCTGTGTCTGACCCCGGAAGAGTTTGATGTGACCGTGTAGAGGAATAATGACTCTGTTTCTGACCCAGGGAGTGTTTGATGGGACCGTGTAGAGGAATAATCTCTCTGTGTCTGACCCAGGGAGTGTTTGATTGTACCGTGTAGAGGAATAAACTCTCCGTGTCTGTCCCCGGGAGTGTGTGATGGGACGGTGAGGATTGAGATTCACTCTTTGTCTGACCCCGGGAGTGTTTGATGGTACCGTGTAGAGGAATAATCTCTCTGTGTCTGACCCCGGGAGAGTGTGATGGGACGGTGTGGAAGGAGATTCACACTGTGTCTGACACCGGGAGTGTTTGATGGGACCGTGTAGAGGAATAATCACTCTGTGTCTGACCCCGGGAGAGTGTGATGGGACGGTGTGGAAGGAGATTCACACGGTGTCTGACACCGGGAGTGTTTGATGGGACCGTGTAGACGAATATTCACTCTGTGTCTGAACACGGGAGTGTTTGATGGGACCGTGTAGAGGAATAATCACTCTGTGTCTTACCCCGGAAGAGTTTGATGTGACCGTGTAGAGGAATAATGACTCTGTTTCTGACCCAGGGAGTGTTTGATGGGACCGTGTAGAGGAATAATCTCTCTGTGTCTGACGCAGGGAGTGTTTGATGGTACCGTGTAGAGGAATAATCTCTCTGTGTCTGACCCCGGGAGAGTGTGATGGGACGGTGTGGAAGGAGATTCACACTGTGTCTGACACCGGGAGTGTTTGATGGGACCGTGTAGAGGAATAATCACTCTGTGTCTGACCCCGGGAGAGTGTGATGGGACGGTGTGGAAGGAGATTCACACTGTGTCTGACACCGGGAGTGTTTGATGGGACCGTGTAGAGTAATAATCACTCTGTGTCTGACCCCGGGAGTGTTTGATGGGACCGTGTAGAGGAATAATCACTCTGTTTCTGACCGCGGGAGTGTGTGATGGGACGGTGTGGAGGGAGATTCACTCTGTGTCTGAAACCGGGAGTGTGTGATGGGCAGTGTGGAGGAATAATCACTCCGTGTCTGACCCCGGGAATTTGTGACGGGACGGTGTGGACGGAGATTCACTCTGTGTCTGACCCCGGGAGTGTTTAATGGGACCGTGTAGAGGAATAATCACTCTGTGTCTGACCCCGGTAGTGTATGATGGGACGGCGTGGAGGGAGACTCACTCCGTGTCTGACTCCAGCAGTGTTTGATGGGACCGTGTTGAGGAATCATCCCTCTGTGTATGACCCAGGGAGTGTGTGATGGGACCGTGTGGAGGGAGATTCACTCTGTGTCTGACCCCGGGAGTGTGTGATGAGCGGTGTAGAGGAATAATCACTCTGTGTCTGACCCCAGGAGTTTGTGACTGGACGGTGTGGGGGGAGATTCACTCTGTGTCTGGCCCCGGGAGTGTTTCATGGGACCGTGTAGAGGAATAATCACTCTGTGTCTGACGACCGGAGTGTGTGATGGGACGGTGTGGATTGAGATTCACTCTGTGTCTGACCCCGGGAGAGTGTGATGGGCGGTGTAGAGAAATAATCACTCTGTGGTGACCCCGGGAGTGTTTGATTGGACCGGGTAGAGGAATAATCACTCTGTGTCTGACCCCGGGTGTGTATGATGGGACGGTGTGGATTTAATTTCACTCTGTGTCTGACCCCCGGGAGCGTTTGATGGGAACGTCTAGAGGAATAATCACTCTGTGTCTGACCCCGGGAGAGGGTGATGGGATGGCGTGGAGGGACATTCACTCTGTGTCTGAAACCGGGAGTGTGTGATGGGCAGTGTGGAGGAATAATCACTCCGTGTCTGACCCCGGGAATTTGTGACGGGACGGTGTGGACGGAGATTCACTCTGTGTCTGACCCCGGGAGTGTTTAATGGGACCGTGTAGAGGAATAATCACTCTGTGTCTGACCCCGGGAGAGTGTGATGGGACGGTGTGGAAGGAGATTCACACTGTGTCTGACACCGGGAGTGTTTGATGGGACCGTGTAGAGGAATAATCTCTCTGTGTCTGACACCGGGAGTGTGTGATGGTACCGCGTAGAGGAATAATCTCTCTGCGTCTGACCCCGGGAGTGTGTGATGGGACGGTGAGGATTGAGATTCACTCTGTGTCTGACCCCGGAAGAGTTTGATGTGACCGTGTAGAGGAATAATGACTCTGTTTCTGACCCAGGGAGTGTTTGATGGGAACGTCTAGAGGAATAATCACTCTGTGTCTGACCCAGGGAGAGTTTCATGGGGCCGTGTAGATTAATATTCACTCTGTGTCTGACCACGGGAGTGTTTGATGGGACCGTGTATAGGAATAATCACTCTGTGTCTTACCCCGGAAGAGTTTGATGTGACCGTGTAGAGGAATAATCACTCTGTGTCTGACCCCGGGCGTGTGTGATGGGACGGTGGTGAAGGAGATTCACACTGTGTCTGACACCGGGAGTGTGTGATGGTACCGTGTAGAGGAATAATCACTCTGTGTCTGACCACCGAAGAGTCTGATGTGACCTTGTTGAGGAATAATGACTCTGTGTCTTACCACCGGAGTGCTTTATGGGACCGTGTAGAGGAATAATCACTCTGTGTCTGACCCCCGGGAGCGTTTGATGGGACAGTTTAGAGGAATAATCCCTATGTGTCTGACCGCGGGAGTGTTTGATGGGACCGTGTAGAGGAATAATCACTCTGTGTCTGACCCCGGGAGTGTGTGATTGGACGGTGTTGAAGGAGATTCACACTGTGTCTGACACCGGGAGTCTATGATGGTACCGTGTAGAGGAATAATCACTCTGTGTCTGACCACGGAAGTGTTTGATGTGACCTTGTAGAAGAATAATGACTCTGTGTCTGACACCGGGAGTGTTTAATGGGACCGTGTAGAGGAATAATCACTCTGTGTCTGACCCCGGGAGAGTGTGATGGGACGGCGTGGAGGGAGACTCACTCCGTGTCTGACTCCAGCAGTGTTTGATGGGACCGTGTTGAGGAATCATCCCTCTGTGTATGACCCAGGGAGTGTGTGATGGGACCGTGTGGAGGGAGATTCACACTGTGTCTGACCCCGGGAGTGTTTCATGGGACCGTGTAGAGGAATAATCACTCTGTGTCTGACGACCGGAGTGTGTGATGGGACGGTGTGGATTGAGATTCACTCTGTGTCTGACCCCGGGAGAGTGTGATGGGCGGTGTAGAGGAATAATCACTCTGTGGTGACCCCGGGAGTGTTTGATTGGACCGGGTAGAGGAATAATCACTCTGTGTCTGACCCCCGGGAGCGTTTGATGGGAACGTCTAGAGGAATAATCACTCTGTGTCTGACCCCGGGAGAGGGTGATGGGATGGCGTGGAGGGACATTCACTCTGTGTCTGACCCCGGGAGTGTTTGATGGGACCGTGTAGAGGAATAATCACTCTGTGTCTGACCCCGGGAGAGTGTGATGGGACGGTGTGGAAGGAGATTCACACTGTGTCTGACACCGGGAGTGTTTGATGGGACAGTGTAGAGGAATAATCACTCTGTGTCTGACACCGGGAGTGTGTGGTGGTACCGCGTAGAGGAATAATCTCTCTGTGTCTGACCCCGGGAGTGTGTGATGGGACGGTGAGGATTGAGATTCACTCTTTGTCTGACCCCGGGAGTGTTTGATGGTACCGTGTAGAGGAATAATCTCTCTGTGTCTGACCCCGGGAGAGTGTGATGGGACGGTGTGGAAGGAGATTCACACTGTGTCTGACACCGGGAGTGTTTGATGGGACCGTGTAGAGGAATAATCACTCTGTGTCTGACCCCGGGAGAGTGTGATGGGACGGTGTGGAAGGAGATTCACACTCTGTCTGACACCGGGAGTGTTTGATGGGACCGTCTAGAGGAATAATCAGTCTGTGTCTGACACCGGGAGTGTGTGATGGTACCGCGTAGAGGAATAATCTCTCTGCGTCTGACCCCGGGAGTGTGTGATGGGACGGTGAGGATTGAGATTCACTCTGTGTCTGACCCCGGAAGAGTTTGATGTGACCGTGTAGAGGAATAATGACTCTGTTTCTGACCCAGGGAGTGTTTGATGGGTACGTCTAGAGGAATAATCACTCTGTGTCTGACCCAGGGAGAGTTTCATGGGGCCGTGTAGATTAATATTCACTCTGTGTCTGACCACGGGAGTGTTTGATGGGACCGTGTATAGGAATAATCACTCTGTGTCTTACCCCGGAAGAGTTTGATGTGACCGTGTAGAGGAATAATCACTCTGTGTCTGACCCCGGGCGTGTGTGATGGGACGGTGGTGAAGGAGATTCACACTGTGTCTGACACCGGGAGTGTGTGATGGTACCGTGTAGAGGAATAATCACTCTGTGTCTGACCACCGAAGAGTCAGATGTGACCTTGTTGAGGAATAATGACTCTGTGTCTTACCACCGGAGTGCTTTATGGGACCGTGTAGAGGAATAATCACTCTGTGTCTGACCCCCGGGAGAGTGTGATGGGACGGCGTGGAGGGAGACTCACTCCGTGTCTGACTCCAGCAGTGTTTGATGGGACCGTGTTGAGGAATCATCCCTCTGTGTATGACCCAGGGAGTGTGTGATGGGACCGTGTGGAGGGAGATTCACTCTGTGTCTGACCCCGGGAGTGTGTGATGGGCGGTGTAGAGGAATAATCACTCTGTGTCTGACCCCAGGAGTTTGAGACTGGACGGTGTGGAGGGAGATTCACTCTGTGTCTGACCCCGGGAGTGTTTCATGGGACCGTGTAGAGGAATAATCACTCTGTGTCTGACGACCGGAGTGTGTGATGGGACGGTGTGGATTGAGATTCACTCTGTGTCTGACCCCGGGAGAGTGTGATGGGCGGTGTAGAGAAATAATCACTCTGTGGTGACCCCGGGTGTGTTTGATTGGACCGGGTAGAGGAATAATCACTCTGTGTCTGACCCCGGGTGTGTATGATGGGACGGTGTGGATTTAATTTCACTCTGTGTCTGACCCCCGGGAGCGTTTGATGGGAACGTCTAGAGGAATAATCACTCTGTGTCTGACCCCGGGAGAGGGTGATGGGATGGCGTGGAGGGACATTCACTCTGTGTCTGACCCCGGGAGTGTTTCATGGGACCGTGTAGAGGAATAATCACTCTGTGTCTGACCCCGGGAGAGTGTGATGGGACGGTGTGGAAGGAGATTCACACTGTGTCTGACACCGGGAGTGTTTGATGGGACCGTGTAGAGGAATAATCACTCTGTGTCTGACACCGGGAGTGTGTGATGGTACCGCGTAGAGGAATAATCTCTCTGCGTCTGACCCCGGGAGTGTGTGATGGGACGGTGTAGAGGAATAATGACTCTGTTTCTGACCCAGGGAGTGTTTGATGGGAACGTCTAGAGGAATAATCACTCTGTGTCTGACCCAGGGAGAGTTTCATGGGGCCGTGTAGATTAATATTCACTCTGTGTCTGACCACGGGAGTGTTTGATGGGACCGTGTATAGGAATAATCACTCTGTGTCTTACCCCGGAAGAGTTTGATGTGACCGTGTAGAGGAATAATCACTCTGTGTCTGACCCCGGGCGTGTGTGATGGGACGGTGGTGAAGGAGATTCACACTGTGTCTGACACCGGGAGTGTGTGATGGTACCGTGTAGAGGAATAATCACTCTGTGTCTGACCACCGAAGAGTCTGATGTGACCTTGTTGAGGAATAATGACTCTGTGTCTTACCACCGGAGTGCTTTATGGGACCGTGTAGAGGAATAATCTCTCTGTGTCTGACCCCCGGGAGCGTTTGATGGGACCGTTTAGAGGAATAATCCCTATGTGTCTGACCCCGGGAGTGTTTGATGGGACCGTGTAGAGGAATAATCACTCTGTGTCTGACCCCGGGAGTGTGTGATTGGACGGTGTTGAAGGAGATTCACACTGTGTCTGACACCGGGAGTCTATGATGGTACCGTGTAGAGGAATAATCACTCTGTGTCTGACCACGGAAGTGTTTGATGTGTCCTTGTAGAAGAATAATGACTCTGTGTCTGACACCGGGAGTGTTTAATGGGACCGTGTAGAGGAATAATCACTCTGTGTCTGACCCCGGGAGAGTGTGATGGGACGGCGTGGAGGGAGACTCACTCCGTGTCTGACTCCAGCAGTGTTTGATGGGACCGTGTTGAGGAATCATCCCTCTGTGTATGACCCAGGGAGTGTGTGATGGGACCGTGTGGAGGGAGATTCACTCTGTGTCTGACCCCGGGAGTGTTTCATGGGACCGTGTAGAGGAATAATCACTCTCTGTCTGACGACCGGAGTGTGTGATGGGACGGTGTGGATTGAGATTCACTCTGTGTCTGACCCCGGGAGAGTGTGATGGGCGGTGTAGAGAAATAATCACTCTGTGGTGACCCCGGGAGTGTTTGATTGGACCGGGTAGAGGAATAATCACTCTGTGTCTGACCCCGGGTGTGTATGATGGGACGGTGTGGATTTAATTTCACTCTGTGTCTGACCCCCGGGAGCGTTTGATGGGAACGTCTAGAGGAATAATCACTCTGTGCCTGACCCCGGGAGAGGGTGATGGGATGGCGTGGAGGGACCTTCACTCTGTGTCTGACCCCGGGAGTGTTTGATGGGACCGTGTAGAGGAATAATCACTCTGTGTCTGACACCGGGAGAGTGTGATGGCACGGTGTGGAAGGAGATTCACACTGTGTCTGACACCGGGAGTGTGTGATGGTACCGCGTAGAGGAATAATCTCTCTGCGTCTGACCCCGGGAGTGTGTGATGGGACGGTGAGGATTGAGATTCACTCTGTGTCTGACCCCGGAAGAGTTTGATGTGACCGTGTAGAGGAATAATGACTCTGTTTCTGACCCAGGGAGTGTTTGATGGGAACGTCTAGAGGAATAATCACTCTGTGTCTGACCCAGGGAGAGTTTCATGGGGCCGTGTAGATTAATATTCACTCTGTGTCTGACCACGGGAGTGTTTGATGGGACCGTGTATAGGAATAATCACTCTGTGTCTTACCCCGGAAGAGTTTGATGTGACCGTGTAGAGGAATAATCATTCTGTGTCTGACCCCGGGCGTGTGTGATGGGACGGTGGTGAAGGAGATTCACACTGTGTCTGACACAGGGAGTGTGTGATGGTACCGTGTAGAGGAATAATCACTCTGTGTCTGACCACCGAAGAGTCTGATGTGACCTTGTTGAGGAATAATGACTCTGTGTCTTACCACCGGAGTGCTTTATGGGACCGTGTAGAGGAATAATCACTCTGTGTCTGACCCCCGGGAGCGTTTGATGGGACAGTTTAGAGGAATAATCCCTATGTGTCTGACCGCGGGAGTGTTTGATGTGACCTTGTAGAAGAATAATGACTCTGTGTCTGACACCGGGAGTGTTTAATGGGACCGTGTAGAGGAATAATCACTCTGTGTCTGACCACGGAAGTGTTTGATGTGACCTTGTAGAAGAATAATGACTCTGTGTCTGACACCGGGAGTGTTTAATGGGACCGTGTAGAGGAATAATCACTCTGTGTCTGACCCCGGGAGAGTGTGATGGGACGGCGTGGAGGGAGACTCACTCCGTGTCTGACTCCAGCAGTGTTTGATGGGACCGTGTTGAGGAATCATCCCTCTGTGTATGACCCAGGGAGTGTGTGATGGGACCGTGTGGAGGGAGATTCACTCTGTGTCTGACCCCGGGAGTGTTTGATGGGAACGTCTAGAGGAATAATCTCTCTGTGTCTGACCCCGGTAGTGTGTGATGGGACGGTGAGGATTGAGATTCACTCTGTGTCTGACCCCGGAAGAGTTTGATGTGACCGTGTAGAGGAATAATGACTCTGTTTCTGTCCCAGGGAGTGTTTGATGGGACCGTGTAGAGGAATAATCTCTCTGTGTCTGACCCAGGGAGTGTTTGATTGTACCGTGTAGAGGAATAAACTCTCTGTGTCTGTCCCCGGGAGTGTGTGATGGGACGGTGAGGATTGAGATTCACTCTTTGTCTGACCCCGGGAGTGTTTGATGGTACCGTGTAGAGGAATAATCTCTCTGTGTCTGACCCCGGGAGAGTGTGATGGGACGGTGTGGAAGGAGATTCACACTGTGTCTGACACCGGGAGTGTTTGATGGGACCGTGTAGAGGAATAATCACTCTGTGTCTGACCCCGGGAGAGTGTGATGGGACGGTGTGGAAGGAGATTCACACGGTGTCTGACACCGGGAGTGTTTGATGGGACCGTGTAGACGAATATTCACTCTGTGTCTGAACACGGGAGTGTTTGATGGGACCGTGTAGAGGAATAATCACTCTGTGTCTTACCCCGGAAGAGTTTGATGTGACCGTGTAGAGGAATAATGACTCTGTTTCTGACCCAGGGAGTGTTTGATGTGACCGTGTAGAGGAATAATCTCTCTGTGTCTGACGCAGGGAGTGTTTGATGGTACCGTGTAGAGGAATAATCTCTCTGTGTCTGACCCCGGGAGAGTGTGATGGGACGGTGTGGAAGGAGATTCACACTGTGTCTGACACCGGGAGTGTTTGATGGGACCGTGTAGAGGAATAATCACTCTGTGTCTGTCCCCGGGAGAGTGTGATGGGACGGTGTGGAAGGAGATTCACACTGTGTCTGACACCGGGAGTGTTTGATGGGACCGTGTAGAGTAATAATCACTCTGTGTCTGACCCCGGGAGTGTTTGATGGGACCGTGTAGAGGAATAATCACTCTGTTTCTGACCGCGGGAGTGTGTGATGGGACGGTGTGGAGGGAGATTCACTCTGTGTCTGAAACCGGGAGTGTGTGATGGGCAGTGTGGAGGAATAATCACTCCGTGTCTGACCCCGGGAATTTGTGACGGGACGGTGTGGACGGAGATTCACTCTGTGTCTGACCCCCGGGAGCGTTTGATGGGAACGTCTAGAGGAATAATCACTCTGTGTCTGACCCCGCGAGAGGGTGATGGGATGGCGTGGAGGGACATTCACTCTGTGTCTGACCCCGGGAGTGTTTGATGGGACCGTGTAGAGGAATAATCACTCTGTATCTGACCCCGGGAGAGTGTGATGGGACGGTGTGGAAGGAGATTCACACTCTGTCTGACACCGGGAGTGTTTGATGGGACCGTGTAGAGGAATAATCAGTCTGTGTCTGACACCGGGAGTGTGTGATGGTACCGCGTAGAGGAATAATCTCTCTGCGTCTGACCCCGGGAGTGTGTGATGGGACGGTGAGGATTGAGATTCACTCTGTGTCTGACCCCGGAAGAGTTTGATGTGACCGTGTAGAGGAATAATGACTCTGTTTCTGACCCAGGGAGTGTTTGATGGGAACGTCTAGAGGAATAATCACTCTGTGTCTGACCCAGGGAGAGTTTCATGGGGCCGTGTAGATTAATATTCACTCTGTGTCTGACCACGGGAGTGTTTGATGGGACCGTGTATAGGAATAATCACTCTGTGTCTTACCCCGGAAGAGTTTGATGTGACCGTGTAGAGGAATAATCACTCTGTGTCTGACCCCGGGCGTGTGTGATGGGACGGTGGTGAAGGAGATTCACACTGTGTCTGACACCGGGAGTGTGTGATGGTACCGTGTAGAGGAATAATCACTCTGTGTCTGACCACCGAAGAGTCTGATGTGACCTTGTTGAGGAATAATGACTCTGTGTCTTACCACCGGAGTGCTTTATGGGACCGTGTAGAGGAATAATCACTCTGTGTCTGACCCCCGGGAGAGTGTGATGGGACGGCGTGGAGGGAGACTCACTCCGTGTCTGACTCCAGCAGTGTTTGATGGGACCGTGTTGAGGAATCATCCCTCTGTGTATGACCCAGGGAGTGTGTGATGGGACCGTGTGGAGGGAGATTCACTCTGTGTCTGACCCCGGGAGTGTGTGATGGGCGGTGTAGAGGAATAATCACTCTGTGTCTGACCCCAGGAGTTTGTGACTGGACGGTGTGGAGGGAGATTCACTCTGTGTCTGACCCCGGGAGTGTTTCATGGGACCGTGTAGAGGAATAATCACTCTGTGTCTGACGACCGGAGTGTGTGATGGGACGGTGTGGATTGAGATTCACTCTGTGTCTGACCCCGGGAGAGTGTGATGGGCGGTGTAGAGAAATAATCACTCTGTGGTGACCCCGGGAGTGTTTGATTGGACCGGGTAGAGGAATAATCACTCTGTGTCTGACCCCGGGAGCGTTTGATGGGAACGTCTAGAGGAATAATCACTCTGTGTCTGACCCCGGGAGAGGGTGATGGGATGGCGTGGAGGGACATTCACTCTGTGTCTGACCCCGGGA
Organism: Hypanus sabinus; assembly: GCF_030144855.1. NCBI lineage: Eukaryota > Metazoa > Chordata > Chondrichthyes > Myliobatiformes > Dasyatidae > Hypanus > Hypanus sabinus. The sequence goes on from NW_026781699.1 coordinate 121,036, forward strand.
GTGTTTGATGGGACCGTGTAGAGGAATAATCACTCTGTGTCTGACCCCGGGAGAGTGTGATGGGACGGTGTGGAAGGAGATTCACACTGTGTCTGACACCGGGAGTGTTTGATGGGACCGTGTAGAGGAATAATCACTCTGTGTCTGACACCGGGAGTGTGTGATGGTACCGCGTAGAGGAATAATCTCTCTGCGTCTGACCCCGGGAGTGTGTGATGGGACGGTGAGGATTGAGATTCACTCTGTGTCTGACCCCGGAAGAGTTTGATGTGACCGTGTAGAGGAATAATGACTCTGTTTCTGACCCAGGGAGTGTTTGATGGGAACGTCTAGAGGAATAATCACTCTGTGTCTGACCCAGGGAGAGTTTCATGGGGCCGTGTAGATTAATATTCACTCTGTGTCTGACCACGGGAGTGTTTGATGGGACCGTGTATAGGAATAATCACTCTGTGTCTTACCCCGGAAGAGTTTGATGTGACCGTGTAGAGGAATAATCACTCTGTGTCTGACCCCGGGCGTGTGTGATGGGACGGTGGTGAAGGAGATTCACACTGTGTCTGACACCGGGAGTGTGTGATGGTACCGTGTAGAGGAATAATCACTCTGTGTCTGACCACCGAAGAGTCTGATGTGACCTTGTTGAGGAATAATGACTCTGTGTCTTACCACCGGAGTGCTTTATGGGACCGTGTAGAGGAATAATCACTCTGTGTCTGACCCCCGGGAGCGTTTGATGGGACCGTTTAGAGGAATAATCCCTATGTGTCTGACCCCGGGAGTGTTTGATGGGACCGTGTAGAGGAATAATCACTCTGTGTCTGACCCCGGGAGTGTGTGATTGGACGGTGTTGAAGGAGATTCACACTGTGTCTGACACCGGGAGTCTATGATGTTACCGTGTAGAGGAATAATCACTCTGTGTCTGACCACGGAAGTGTTTGATGTGACCTTGTAGAAGAATAATGACTCTGTGTCTGACACCGGGAGTGTTTCATGGGACCGTGTAGAGGAATAATCACTCTGTGTCTGACCCCGGGAGAGTGTGATGGGACGGCGTGGAGGGAGACTCACTCCGTGTCTGACTCCAGCAGTGTTTGATGGGACCGTGTTGAGGAATCATCCCTCTGTGTATGACCCAGGGAGTGTGTGATGGGACCGTGCGGAGGGAGATTCACTCTGTGTCTGACCCGGGAGTGTTTCATGGGACCGTGTAGAGGAATAATCACTCTCTGTCTGACGACCGGAGTGTGTGATGGGACGGTGTGGATTGAGATTCACTCTGTGTCTGACCCCGGGAGAGTGTGATGGGCGGTGTAGAGGAATAATCACTCTGTGTCTGACCCCGGGAGTGTGTGATTGGACGGTGTTGAAGGAGATTCACACTGTGTCTGACACCGGGAGTCTATGATGGTACCGTGTAGAGGAATAATCTCTCTGTGTCTGACCCCGGGAGTGAGTGATGGGACGGTGTGGAGGGAGATTCACTCTGTGTCTGAAACCGGGAGTGTGTGATGGGCAGTGTAGAGGAAACATCACTCCGTGTCTGACCCCGGGAGTGTTTGATGGGACCGTGTAGAGGAATAATCACTCTGTGTGTGACCCCGGGAGAGTTTGATGGTGGCGTGTAGAGGAATAATCCCTATGTGTCTGACCCCGGGAGTGTTTGATGGGACCGTGTAGAGGAATAATCACTCTGTGTCTGACCCCGGGAGTGTGTGATTGGACGGTGTTGAAGGAGATTCACACTGTGTCTGACACCGGGAGTCTATGATGGTACCGTGTAGAGGAATAATCTCTCTGTGTCTGACCCCGGGAGTGAGTGATGGGACGGTGTGGAGGGAGATTCACTCTGTGTCTGAAACCGGGAGTGTGTGATGGGCAGTGTAGAGGAAACATCACTCCGTGTCTGACCCCGGGAGAGTGTGATGGGACGGCGTGGAGGGAGACTCACTCCGTGTCTGTCTCCAGCAGTGTTTGATGGGACCGTGTTGAGGAATCATCCCTCTGTGTATGACCCAGGGAGTGTGTGATGGGACCGTGTGGAGGGAGATTCACTCTGTGTCTGACCCCGGGAGTGTGTGATGGGCGGTGTAGAGGAATAATCACTCTGTGTCTGACCCCAGGAGTTTGTGACTGGACGGTGTGGAGGGAGATTCACTCTGTGTCTGACCCCGGGAGTGTTTCATGGGACCGTGTAGAGGAATAATCACTCTGTGTCTGACGACCGGAGTGTGTGATGGGACGGTGTGGATTGAGATTCACTCTGTGTCTGACCCCGGGAGAGTGTGATGGGCGGTGTAGAGAAATAATCACTCTGTGGTGACCCCGGGAGTGTTTGATTGGACCGGGTAGAGGAATAATCACTCTGTGTCTGACCCCGGGTGTGTATGATGGGACGGTGTGGATTTAATTTCACTCTGTGTCTGACCCCCGGGAGCGTTTGATGGGAACGTCTAGAGGAATAATCACTCTGTGTCTGACCCCGGGAGAGGGTGATGGGATGGCGTGGAGGGACATTCACTCTGTGTCTGACCCCGGGAGTGTTTGATGGGACCGTGTAGAGGAATAATCACTCTGTGTCTGACCCCGGGAGAGTGTGATGGGACGGTGTGGAAGGAGATTCACACTGTGTCTGACACCGCGAGTGTTTGATGGGACCGTGTAGAGGAATAATCTCTCTGTGTCTGACACCGGGAGTGTGTGATGGTACCGCGTAGAGGAATAATCTCTCTGCGTCTGACCCCGGGAGTGTGTGATGGGACGGTGAGGATTGAGATTCACTCTGTGTCTGACCCCGGGAGTGTTTGATGGTACCGTGTAGAGGAATAATCTCTCTGTGTCTGACCCCGGGAGAGTGTGATGGGACGGTGTGGAAGGAGATTCACACGGTGTCTGACACCGGGAGTGTTTGATGGGACCGTGTAGACGAATAATCACTCTGTGTCTGACACCGGGAGTGTGTGATGGTACCGTGTTGAGGAATAATCACTCTGTGTCTGACCCCGGAATAGTTTGATGTGACCGTGTAGAGGAATAATCACTCTGTGTCTGACACCGGGAGAGTGTGATGGTACCGTGTAGAGGAATAATGACTCTGTTTCTGACCCCGGGAGTGTTTGATGGGACCGTGTAGAGGAATAATCACTCTGTGTCTGACCCACGGAGCGTTTGATGGGAACGTCTAGAGGAATAATCACTCTGTGACTGACCCAGGGAGAGTTTCATGGGGCCGTGTAGATTAATATTCACTCTGTGTCTGAACACGGGAGTGTTTGATGGGACCGTGTAGAGGAATAATCACTCTGTGTCTTACCCCGGAAGAGTTTGATGTGACCGTGTAGAGGAATAATGACTCTGTTTCTGACACAGGGAGTGTTCGATGGGACCGTGTAGAGGAATAATCTCTCTGTGTCTGACGCAGGGAGTGTTTGATGGTACCGTGTAGAGGAATAATCTCTCTGTGTCTGACCCCGGGAGAGTGTGATGGGACGGTGTGGAAGGAGATTCACACTGTGTCTGACACCGGGAGTGTTTGATGGGACCGTGTAGAGTAATAATCACTCTGTGTCTGACACTGGGAGTGTGTGATGGTACCGTGTTAAGGAATAATTACTCTGTGTCTGACCCCGGAAGAGTTTGATGTGAACGTGTAGAGGAATAATGACTCTGTTTCTGACCCCGGGAGTGTTTGATGGGACCGTGTAGAGGAATAATCTCTCTGTGTCTGACCCAGGGAGTGTTTGATGGTACCGTGTAGAGGAGTAATCTCTCTGTGTCTGACCCCGGGAGAGTGTGATTGGACGGTGACGATTGTGATTCACTCTGTGTCTGACCCTGGAAGAGTTTGATGTGACCGTGTAGAGGAATAATGACTCTGTTTCTGACCCCGGGAGTGTTTGATGGGACCGTGTAGAGGAATAATCTCTCTGTGTCTGACCCAGGGAGTGATTGATGGTACCGTGTAGAGGAATAATCTCTCTGTGTCTGACCCCGGGAGTGTGTGATTGGACGGTGTTGAAGGAGATTCACACTGTGTCTGACACCGGGAGTCTATGATGGTACCGTGTAGAGGAATAATCTCTCTGTGTCTGACCCCGGGAGTGAGTGATGGGACGGTGTGGAGGGAGATTCACTCTGTGTCTGAAACCGGGAGTGTGTGATGGGCAGTGTAGAGGAAACATCACTCCGTGTCTGACCCCGGGAGAGTTTGATGGTGGCGTGTAGAGGAATAATCCCTATGTGTCTGACCCCGGGAGTGTTTGATGGGACCGTGTAGAGGAATAATCACTCTGTGTCTGAACCCGGGAGTGTGTGATTGGACGGTGTTGAAGGAGATTCACACTGTGTCTGACACCGGGAGTCTATGATGGTACCGTGTAGAGGAATAATCTCTCTGTGTCTGACCCCGGGAGTGAGTGATGGGACGGTGTGGAGGGAGATTCACTCTGTGTCTGAAACCGGGAGTGTGTGATGGGCAGTGTAGAGGAAACATCACTCCGTGTCTGACCCCGGGAATTTGTGACGGGACGGTGTGGACGGAGTTTCACTCTGTGTCTGACCCCGGGAGTGTTTGATGGGACCGTGTAGAGAAATAATCACGCTGTTTCTGACCGCGGGAGTGTGTGATGGGACGGTGTGGAGGGAGATTCACTCTGTGTCTGAAACCGGGAGTGTGTGATGGGCAGTGTGGAGGAATAATCACTCCGTGTCTGACCCCGGGAATTTGTGACGGGACGGTGTGGACGGAGATTCACTCTGTGTCTGACCCCGGGAGTGTTTAATGGGACCGTGTAGAGGAATAATCACTCTGTGTCTGACCCCGGGAGAGTGTGATGGGACGGCGTGGAGGGAGACTCACTCCGTGTCTGACTCCAGCAGTGTTTGATGGGACCGTGTTGAGGAATCATCCCTCTGTGTATGACCCAGGGAGTGTGTGATGGGACCGTGTGGAGGGAGATTCACTCTGTGTCTGACCCCGGGAGTGTGTGATGGGCGGTGTAGAGGAATAATCACTCTGTGTCTGACCCCAGGAGTTTGTGACTGGACGGTGTGGAGGGAGATTCACTCTGTGTCTGACCCCGGGAGTGTTTCATGGGACCGTGTAGAGGAATAATCACTCTGTGTCTGACGACCGGAGTGTGTGATGGGACGGTGTGGATTGAGATTCACTCTGTGTCTGACCCCGGGAGAGTGTGATGGGCGGTGTAGAGAAATAATCACTCTGTGGTGACCCCGGGAGTGTTTGATTGGACCGGGTAGAGGAATAATCACTCTGTGTCTGACCCCGGGTGTGTATGATGGGACGGTGTGGATTTAATTTCTCTCTGTGTCTGACCCCCGGGAGCGTTTGATGGGAACGTCTAGAGGAATAATCACTCTGTGTCTGATCCCGGGAGAGTGTGATGGGACGGTGTGGAAGGAGATTCACACTGTGTCTGACACCGGGAGTGTTTGATGGGACCGTGTAGAGGAATAATCTCTCTGTGTCTGACACCGGGAGTGTGTGATGGTACCGCGTAGAGGAATAATCTCTCTGCGTCTGACCCCGGGAGTGTGTGATGGGACGGTGAGGATTGAGATTCACTCTGTGTCTGACCCCGGAAGAGTTTGATGTGACCGTGTAGAGGAATAATGACTCTGTTTCTGACCCAGGGAGTGTTTGATGGGAACGTCTAGAGGAATAATCACTCTGTGTCTGACCCAGGGAGAGTTTCATGGGGCCGTGTAGATTAATATTCACTCTGTGTCTGACCACGGGAGTGTTTGATGGGACCGTGTATAGGAATAATCACTCTGTGTCTTACCCCGGAAGAGTTTGATGTGACCGTGTAGAGGAATAATCACTCTGTTTCTGACCCCGGGCGTGTGTGATGGGACGGTGGTGAAGGAGATTCACACTGTGTCTGACACCGGGAGTGTGTGATGGTACCGTGTAGAGGAATAATCACTCTGTGTCTGACCACCGAAGAGTCTGATGTGACCTTGTTGAGGAATAATGACTCTGTGTCTTACCACCGGAGTGCTTTATGGGACCGTGTAGAGGAATAATCACTCTGTGTCTGACCCCCGGGAGCGTTTGATGGGACAGTTTAGAGGAATAATCCCTATGTGTCTGACCGCGGGAGTGTTTGATGGGACCGTGTAGAGGAATAATCACTCTGTGTCTGACCCCGGGAGTGTGTGATTGGACGGTGTTGAAGGAGATTCACACTGTGTCTGACACCGGGAGTCTATGATGGTACCGTGTAGAGGAATAATCACTCTGTGTCTGACCACGGAAGTGTTTGATGTGACCTTGTAGAAGAATAATGACTCTGTGTCTGACACCGGGAGTGTATAATGGGACCGTGTAGAGGAATAATCACTCTGTGTCTGACCCCGGGAGAGTGTGATGGGACGGCGTGGAGGGAGACTCACTCCGTGTCTGACTCCAGCAGTGTTTGATGGGACCGTGTTGAGGAATCATCCCTCTGTGTATGACCCAGGGAGTGTGTGATGGGACCGTGTGGAGGAATAATCACTCTGTGTCTGACGACCGGAGTGTGTGATGGGACGGTGTGGATTGAGATTCACTCTGTGTCTGACCCCGGGAGAGTGTGATGGGCGGTGTAGAGGAATAATCACTCTGTGGTGACCCCGGGAGTGTTTGATTGGACCGGGTAGAGGAATAATCACTCTGTGTCTGACCCCGGGTGTGTATGATGGGACGGTGTGGATTTAATTTCACTCTGTGTCTGACCCCCGGGAGCGTTTGATGGGAACGTCTAGAGGAATAATCACTCTGTGTCTGACCCCGGGAGAGGGTGATGGGATGGCGTGGAGGGACATTCACTCTGTGTCTGACCCCGGGAGTGTTTGATGGGACCGTGTAGAGGAATAATCACTCTGTGTCTGACCCCGGGAGAGTGTGATGGGACGGTGTGGAAGGAGATTCACACTGTGTCTGACACCGGGAGTGTTTGATGGGACCGTGTAGAGGAATAATCACTCTGTGTCTGACACCGGGAGTGTGTGGTGGTACCGCGTAGAGGAATAATCTCTCTGTGTCTGACCCCGGGAGTGTGTGATGGGACGGTGAGGATTGAGATTCACTCTGTGTCTGAACCCGGAAGAGTTTGATGTGACCGTGTAGAGGAATAATGACTCTGTTTCTGACCCAGGGAGTGTTTGATGGGACCGTGTAGAGGAATAATCTCTCTGTGTCTGACCCAGGGAGTGTTTGATTGTACCGTGTAGAGGAATAAACTCTCTGTGTCTGTCCCCGGGAGTGTGTGATGGGACGGTGAGGATTGAGATTCACTCTTTGTCTGACCCCGGGAGTGTTTGATGGTACCGTGTAGAGGAATAATCTCTCTGTGTCTGACCCCGGGAGAGTGTGATGGGACGGTGTGGAAGGAGATTCACACTGTGTCTGACACCGGGAGTGTTTGATGGGACCGTGTAGAGGAATAATCACTCTGTGTCTGACCCCGGGAGAGTGTGATGGGACGGTGTGGAAGGAGATTCACACGGTGTCTGACACCGGGAGTGTTTGATGGGACCGTGTAGATGAATATTCACTCTGTGTCTGAACACGGGAGTGTTTGATGGGACCGGGTAGAGGAATAATCACTCTGTGTCTTACCCCGGAAGAGTTTGATGTGACCGTGTAGAGGAATAATGACTCTGTTTCTGACCAAGGGAGTGTTTGATGGGACCGTGTAGAGGAATAATCTCTCTGTGTCTGACGCAGGGAGTGTTTGATGGTACCGTGTAGAGGAATAATCTCTCTGTGTCTGACCCCGGGAGAGTGTGATGGGACGGTGTGGAAGGAGATTCACACTGTGTCTGACACCGGGAGTGTTTGATGGGACCGTGTAGAGGAATAATCACTCTGTGTCTGACCCCGGGAGAGTGTGATGGGACGGTGTGGAAGGAGATTCACACTGTGTCTGACACCGGGAGTGTTTGATGGGACCGTGTAGAGTAATAATCACTCTGTGTCTGACCCCGGGAGTGTTTGATGGGACCGTGTAGAGGAATAATCACTCTGTTTCTGACTGCGGGAGTGTGTGATGGGACGGTGTGGAGGGAGATTCACTCTGTGTCTGAAACCGGGAGTGTGTGATGGGCAGTGTGGAGGAATAATCACTCTGTGTCTGACCCCAGGAGTTTGTGACTGGACGGTGTGGATTTAATTTCACTCTGTGTCTGACCCCCGGGAGCGTTTGATGGGAACGTCTAGAGGAATAATCACTCTGTGTCTGACCCCGGGAGAGTGTGATGGGACGGTGTGGAAGGAGATTCACACTGTGTCTGACACCGGGAGTGTTTGATGGGACCGTGTAGAGGAATAATCTCTCTGTGTCTGACACCGGGAGTGTGTGATGGTACCGCGTAGAGGAATAATCTCTCTGCGTCTGACCCCGGGAGTGTGTGATGGGACGGTGAGGATTGAGATTCACTCTGTGTCTGACCCCGGAAGAGTTTGATGTGACCGTGTAGAGGAATAATGACTCTGTTTCTGACCCAGGGAGTGTTTGATGGGAACGTCTAGAGGAATAATCACTCTGTGTCTGACCCAGGGAGAGTTTCATGGGGCCGTGTAGATTAATATTCACTCTGTGTCTGACCACGGGAGTGTTTGATGGGACCGTGTATAGGAATAATCACTCTGTGTCTTACCCCGGAAGAGTTTGATGTGACCGTGTAGAGGAATAATCACTCTGTGTCTGACCCGGGCGTGTGTGATGGGACGGTGGTGAAGGAGATTCACACTGTGTCTGACACCGGGAGTGTGTGATGGTACCGTGTAGAGGAATAATCACTCTGTGTCTGACCACCGAAGAGTCTGATGTGACCTTGTTGAGGAATAATGACTCTGTGTCTTACCACCGGAGTGCTTTATGGGACCGTGTAGAGGAATAATCACTCTGGGTCTGACCCCCGGGAGCGTTTGATGGGACAGTTTAGAGGAATAATCCCTATGTGTCTGACCGCGGGAGTGTTTGATGGGACCGTGTAGAGGAATAATCACTCTGTGTCTGACCCCGGGAGTGTGTGATTGGACGGTGTTGAAGGAGATTCACACTGTGTCTGACACCGGGAGTCTATGATGGTACCGTGTAGCTAATAATCACTCTGTGTCTGACCACGGAAGTGTTTGATGTGACCTTGTAGAAGAATAATGACTCTGTGTCTGACACCGGGAGTGTATAATGGGACCGTGTAGAGGAATAATCACTCTGTGTCTGACCCCGGGAGAGTGTGATGGGACGGCGTGGAGGGAGACTCACTCCGTGTCTGACTCCAGCAGTGTTTGATGGGACCGTGTTGAGGAATCATCCCTCTGTGTATGACCCAGGGAGTGTGTGATGGGACCGTGTGGAGGAATAATCACTCTGTGTCTGACGACCGGAGTGTGTGATGGGACGGTGTGGATTGAGATTCACTCTGTGTCTGACCCCGGGAGAGTGTGATGGGCGGTGTAGAGGAATAATCACTCTGTGGTGACCCCGGGAGTGTTTGATTGGACCGGGTAGAGGAATAATCACTCTGTGTCTGACCCCGGGTGTGTATGATGGGACGGTGTGGATTTAATTTCACTCTGTGTCTGACCCCCGGGAGCGTTTGATGGGAACGTCTAGAGGAATAATCACTCTGTGTCTGACCCCGGGAGAGGGTGATGGGATGGCGTGGAGGGACATTCACTCTGTGTCTGACCCCGGGAGTGTTTGATGGGACCGTGTAGAGGAATAATCACTCTGTGTCTGACCCCGGGAGAGTGTGATGGGACGGTGTGGAAGGAGATTCACACTGTGTCTGACACCGGGAGTGTTTGATGGGACCGTGTGGAGGAATAATCACTCTGTGTCTGACACCGGGAGTGTGTGGTGGTACCGCGTAGAGGAATAATCTCTCTGTGTCTGACCCCGGGAGTGTGTGATGGGACGGTGAGGATTGAGATTCACTCTGTGTCTGACCCCGGAAGAGTTTGATGTGACCGTGTAGAGGAATAATGACTCTGTTTCTGACCCAGGGAGTGTTTGATGGGACCGTGTAGAGGAATAATCTCTCTGTGTCTGACCCAGGGAGTGTTTGATTGTACCGTGTAGAGGAATAAACTCTCTGTGTCTGTCCCCGGGAGTGTGTGATGGGACGGTGAGGATTGAGATTCACTCTTTGTCTGACCCCGGGAGTGTTTGATGGTACCGTGTAGAGGAATAATCTCTCTGTGTCTGACCCCGGGAGAGTGTGATGGGACGGTGTGGAAGGAGATTCACACTGTGTCTGACACCGGGAGTGTTTGATGGGACCGTGTAGAGGAATAATCACTCTGTGTCTGACCCCGGGAGAGTGTGATGGGACGGTGTGGAAGGAGATTCACACGGTGTCTGACACCGGGAGTGTTTGATGGGACCGTGTAGATGAATATTCACTCTGTGTCTGAACACGGGAGTGTTTGATGGGACCGGGTAGAGGAATAATCACTCTGTGTCTTACCCCGGAAGAGTTTGATGTGACCGTGTAGAGGAATAATGACTCTGTTTCTGACCCAGGGAGTGTTTGATGGGACCGTGTAGAGGAATAATCTCTCTGTGTCTGACGCAGGGAGTGTTTGATGGTACCGTGTAGAGGAATAATCTCTCTGTGTCTGACCCCGGGAGAGTGTGATGGGACGGTGTGGAAGGAGATTCACACTGTGTCTGACACCGGGAGTGTTTGATGGGACCGTGTAGAGGAATAATCACTCTGTGTCTGACCCCGGGAGAGTGTGATGGGACGGTGTGGAAGGAGATTCACACTGTGTCTGACACCGGGAGTGTTTGATGGGACCGTGTAGAGTAATAATCACTCTGTGTCTGACCCCGGGAGTGTTTGATGGGACCGTGTAGAGGAATAATCACTCTGTTTCTGACTGCGGGAGTGTGTGATGGGACGGTGTGGAGGGAGATTCACTCTGTGTCTGAAACCGGGAGTGTGTGATGGGCAGTGTGGAGGAATAATCACTCTGTGTCTGACCCCAGGAGTTTGTGACTGGACGGTGTGGATTTAATTTCACTCTGTGTCTGACCCCCGGGAGCGTTTGATGGGAACGTCTAGAGGAATAATCACTCTGTGTCTGACCCCGGGAGAGTGTGATGGGACGGTGTGGAAGGAGATTCACACTGTGTCTGACACCGGGAGTGTTTGATGGGACCGTGTAGAGGAATAATCTCTCTGTGTCTGACACCGGGAGTGTGTGATGGTACCGCGTAGAGGAATAATCTCTCTGCGTCTGACCCCGGGAGTGTGTGATGGGACGGTGAGGATTGAGATTCACTCTGTGTCTGACCCCGGAAGAGTTTGATGTGACCGTGTAGAGGAATAATGACTCTGTTTCTGACCCAGGGAGTGTTTGATGGGAACGTCTAGAGGAATAATCACTCTGTGTCTGACCCAGGGAGAGTTTCATGGGGCCGTGTAGATTAATATTCACTCTGTGTCTGACCACGGGAGTGTTTGATGGGACCGTGTATAGGAATAATCACTCTGTGTCTTACCCCGGAAGAGTTTGATGTGACCGTGTAGAGGAATAATCACTCTGTGTCTGACCCGGGCGTGTGTGATGGGACGGTGGTGAAGGAGATTCACACTGTGTCTGACACCGGGAGTGTGTGATGGTACCGTGTAGAGGAATAATCACTCTGTGTCTGACCACCGAAGAGTCTGATGTGACCTTGTTGAGGAATAATGACTCTGTGTCTTACCACCGGAGTGCTTTATGGGACCGTGTAGAGGAATAATCACTCTGGGTCTGACCCCCGGGAGCGTTTGATGGGACAGTTTAGAGGAATAATCCCTATGTGTCTGACCGCGGGAGTGTTTGATGGGACCGTGTAGAGGAATAATCACTCTGTGTCTGACCCCGGGAGTGTGTGATTGGACGGTGTTGAAGGAGATTCACACTGTGTCTGACACCGGGAGTCTATGATGGTACCGTGTAGAGGAATAATCACTCTGTGTCTGACCACGGAAGTGTTTGATGTGACCTTGTAGAAGAATAATGACTCTGTGTCTGACACCGGGAGTGTATAATGGGACCGTGTAGAGGAATAATCACTCTGTGTCTGACCCCGGGAGAGTGTGATGGGACGGCGTGGAGGGAGACTCACTCCGTGTCTGACTCCAGCAGTGTTTGATGGGACCGTGTTGAGGAATCATCCCTCTGTGTATGACCCAGGGAGTGTGTGATGGGACCGTGTGGAGGGAGATTCACTCTGTGTCTGACCCCGGGAGTGTTTCATGGGACCGTGTAGAGGAATAATCACTCTGTGTCTGACGACCGGAGTGTGTGATGGGACGGTGTGGATTGAGATTCACTCTGTGTCTGACCCCGGGAGAGTGTGATGGGCGGTGTAGAGGAATAATCACTCTGTGGTGACCCCGGGAGTGTTTGATTGGACCGGGTAGAGGAATAATCACTCTGTGTCTGACCCCGGGTGTGTATGATGGGACGGTGTGGATTTAATTTCACTCTGTGTCTGACCCCCGGGAGCGTTTGATGGGAACGTCTAGAGGAATAATCACTCTGTGTCTGACCCCGGGAGAGGGTGATGGGATGGCGTGGAGGGACATTCACTCTGTGTCTGACCCCGGGAGTGTTTGATGGGACCGTGTAGAGGAATAATCACTCTGTGTCTGACCCCGGGAGAGTGTGATGGGACGGTGTGGAAGGAGATTCACACTGTGTCTGACACCGGGAGTGTTTGATGGGACCGTGTAGAGGAATAATCACTCTGTGTCTGACACCGGGAGTGTGTGGTGGTACCGCGTAGAGGAATAATCTCTCTGTGTCTGACCCCTGGAGTGTGTGATGGGACGGTGAGGATTGAGATTCACTCTGTGTCTGACCCCGGAAGAGTTTGATGTGACCGTGTAGAGGAATAATGACTCTGTTTCTGACCCAGGGAGTGTTTGATGGGACCGTGTAGAGGAATAATCTCTCTGTGTCTGACCCAGGGAGTGTTTGATTGTACCGTGTAGAGGAATAAACTCTCTGTGTCTGTCCCCGGGAGTGTGTGATGGGACGGTGAGGATTGAGATTCACTCTTTGTCTGACCCCGGGAGTGTTTGATGGTACCGTGTAGAGGAATAATCTCTCTGTGTCTGACCCCGGGAGAGTGTGATGGGACGGTGTGGAAGGAGATTCACACTGTGTCGGACACCGGGAGTGTTTGATGGGACCGTGTAGAGGAATAATCACTCTGTGTCTGACCCCGGGAGAGTGTGATGGGACGGTGTGGAAGGAGATTCACACGGTGTCTGACACCGGGAGTGTTTGATGGGACCGTGTAGATGAATATTCACTCTGTGTCTGAACACGGGAGTGTTTGATGGGACCGTGTAGAGGAATAATCACTCTGTGTCTTACCCCGGAAGAGTTTGATGTGACCGTGTAGAGGAATAATGACGCTGTTTCTGACCCAGGGAGTGTTTGATGGGACCGTGTAGAGGAATAATCTCTCTGTGTCTGACGCAGGGAGTGTTTGATGGTACCGTGTAGAGGAATAATCTCTCTGTGTCTGACCCCGGGAGAGTGTGATGGGACGGTGTGGAAGGAGATTCACACTGTGTCTGACACCGGGAGTGTTTGATGGGACCGTGTAGAGGAATAATCACTCTGTGTCTGACCCCGGGAGAGTGTGATGGGACGGTGTGGAAGGAGATTCACACTGTGTCTGACACCGGGAGTGTTTGATGGGACCGTGTAGAGTAATAATCACTCTGTGTCTGACCCCGGGAGTGTTTGATGGGACCGTGTAGAGGAATAATCACTCTGTTTCTGACTGCGGGAGTGTGTGATGGGACGGTGTGGAGGGAGATTCACTCTGTGTCTGAAACCGGGAGTGTGTGATGGGCAGTGTGGAGGAAGACTCACTCCGTGTCTGAATCCAGCAGTGTTTGATGGGACCGTGTTGAGGAATCATCCCTCTGTGTATGACCCAGGGAGTGTGTGATGGGACCGTGTGGAGGGAGATTCACTCTGTGTCTGACCCCGGGAGTGTGTGATGAGCGGTGTAGAGGAATAATCACTCTGTGTCTGACCCCAGGAGTTTGTGACTGGACGGTGTGGAGGGAGATTCACTCTGTGTCTGACCCCGGGAGTGTTTCATGGGACCGTGTAGAGGAATAATCACTCTGTGTCTGACGACCGGAGTGTGTGATGGGACGGTGTGGATTGAGATTCACTCTGTGTCTGACCCCGGGAGAGTGTGATGGGCGGTGTAGAGAAATAATCACTCTGTGGTGACCCCGGGAGTGTTTGATTGGACCGGGTAGAGGAATAATCACTCTGTGTCTGACCCCGGGTGTGTATGATGGGACGGTGTGGATTTAATTTCACTCTGTGTCTGACCCCCGGGAGCGTTTGATGGGAACGTCTAGAGGAATAATCACTCTGTGTCTGACCCCGGGAGAGGGTGATGGGATGGCGTGGAGGGACATTCACTCTGTGTCTGAAACCGGGAGTGTGTGATGGGCAGTGTGGAGGAATAATCACTCCGTGTCTGACCCCGGGAATTTGTGACGGGACGGTGTGGACGGAGATTCACTCTGTGTCTGACCCCGGGAGTGTTTAATGGGACCGTGTAGAGGAATAATCACTCTGTGTCTGACCCCGGGAGAGTGTGATGGGACGGCGTGGAGGGAGACTCACTCCGTGTCTGACTCCAGCAGTGTTTGATGGGACCGTGTTGAGGAATCATCCCTCTGTGTATGACCCAGGGAGTGTGTGATGGGACCGTGTGGAGGGAGATTCACTCTGTGTCTGACCCCGGGAGTGTGTGATGGGCGGTGTAGAGGAATAATCACTCTGTGTCTGACCCCAGGAGTTTGTGACTGGACGGTGTGGAGGGAGATTCACTCTGTGTCTGACCCCGGGAGTGTTTCATGGGACCGTGTAGAGGAATAATCACTCTGTGTCTGACGACCGGAGTGTGTGATGGGACGGTGTGGATTGAGATTCACTCTGTGTCTGACCCCGGGAGAGTGTGATGGGCGGTGTAGAGAAATAATCACTCTGTGGTGACCCCGGGAGTGTTTGATTGGACCGGGTAGAGGAATAATCACTCTGTGTCTGACCCCGGGTGTGTATGATGGGACGGTGTGGATTTAATTTCACTCTGTGTCTGACCCCCGGGAGCGTTTGATGGGAACGTCTAGAGGAATAATCACTCTGTGTCTGACCCCGCGAGAGGGTGATGGGATGGCGTGGAGGGACATTCACTCTGTGTCTGACCCCGGGAGTGTTTGATGGGACCGTGTAGAGGAATAATCACTCTGTGTCTGACCCCGGGAGAGTGTGATGGGACGGTGTGGAAGGAGATTCACACTCTGTCTGACACCGGGAGTGTTTGATGGGACCGTGTAGAGGAATAATCAGTCTGTGTCTGACACCGGGAGTGTGTGATGGTACCGCGTAGAGGAATAATCTCTCTGCGTCTGACCCCGGGAGTGTGTGATGGGACGGTGAGGATTGAGATTCACTCTGTGTCTGACCCCGGAAGAGTTTGATGTGACCGTGTAGAAGAATAATGACTCTGTTTCTGACCCAGGGAGTGTTTGATGGGAACGTCTAGAGGAATAATCACTCTGTGTCTGACCCAGGGAGAGTTTCATGGGGCCGTGTAGATTAATATTCACTCTGTGTCTGACCACGGGAGTGTTTGATGGGACCGTGTATAGGAATAATCACTCTGTGTCTTACCCCGGAAGAGTTTGATGTGACCGTGTAGAGGAATAATCACTCTGTGTCTGACCCCGGGCGTGTGTGATGGGACGGTTGTGAAGGAGATTCACACTGTGTCTGACACCGGGAGTGTGTGATGGTACCGTGTAGAGGAATAATCACTCTGTGTCTGACCACCGAAGAGTCTGATGTGACCTTGTTGAGGAATAATGACTCTGTGTCTTACCACCGGAGTGCTTTATGGGACCGTGTAGAGGAATAATCACTCTGTGTCTGACCCCCGGGAGAGTGTGATGGGACGGCGTGGAGGGAGACTCACTCCGTGTCTGACTCCAGCAGTGTTTGATGGGACCGTGTTGAGGAATCATCCCTCTGTGTATGACCCAGGGAGTGTGTGATGGGACCGTGTGGAGGGAGATTCACTCTGTGTCTGACCCCGGGAGTGTTTCATGGGACCGTGTAGAGGAATAATCACTCTGTGTCTGACGACCGGAGTGTGTGATGGGACGGTGTGGATTGAGATTCACTCTGTGTCTGACCCCGGGAGAGTGTGATGGGCGGTGTAGAGAAATAATCACTCTGTGGTGACCCCGGGAGTGTTTGATTGGACCGGGTAGAGGAATAATCACTCTGTGTCTGACCCCGGGTGTGTATGATGGGACGGTGTGGATTTAATTTCACTCTGTGTCTGACCCCCGGGAGCGTTTGATGGGAACGTCTAGAGGAATAATCACTCTGTGTCTGACCCCGGGAGAGGGTGATGGGATGGCGTGGAGGGACATTCACTCTGTGTCTGACCCCGGGAGTGTTTGATGGGACCGTGTAGAGGAATAATCACTCTGTGTCTGACCCCGGGAGAGTGTGATGGTACCGCGTAGAGGAATAATCTCTCTGCGTCTGACCCCGGGAGTGTGTGATGGGACGGTGAGGATTGAGATTCACTCTGTGTCTGACCCCGGAAGAGTTTGATGTGACCGTGTAGAGGAATAATGACTCTGTTTCTGACCCAGGGAGTGTTTGATGGGAACGTCTAGAGGAATAATCACTCTGTGTCTGACCCCGGGCGTGTGTGATGGGACGGTGGTGAAGGAGATTCACACTGTGTCTGACACCGGGAGTGTGTGATGGTACCGTGTAGAGGAATAATCACTCTGTGTCTGACCACCGAAGAGTCTGATGTGACCTTGTTGAGGAATAATGACTCTGTGTCTTACCACCGGAGTGCTTTATGGGACCGTGTAGAGGAATAATCACTCTGTCTGACCCCCGGGAGCGTTTGATGGGACCGTTTAGAGGAATAATCCCTATGTGTCTGACCCCGGGAGTGTTTGATGGGACCGTGTAGAGGAATAATCACTCTGTGTCTGACCCCGGGAGTGTGTGATTGGACGGTGTTGAAGGAGATTCACACTGTGTCTGACACCGGGAGTCTATGATGGTACCGTGTAGAGGAATAATCACTCTGTGTCTGACCACGGAAGTGTTTGATGTGACCTTGTAGAAGAATAATGACTCTGTGTCTGACACCGGGAGTGTTTAATGGGACCGTGTAGAGGAATAATCACTCTGTGTCTGACCCCGGGAGAGTGTGATGGGACGGCGTGGAGGGAGACTCACTCCGTGTCTGACTCCAGCAGTGTTTGATGGGACCGTGTTGAGGAATCATCCCTCTGTGTATGACCCAGGGAGTGTGTGATGGGACCGTGTGGAGGGAGATTCACTCTGTGTCTGACCCCGGGAGTGTTTCATGGGACCGTGTAGAGGAATAATCACTCTCTGTCTGACGACCGGAGTGTGTGATGGGACGGTGTGGATTGAGATTCACTGTGTCTGACCCCGGGAGAGTGTGATGGGCGGTGTAGAGGAATAATCACTCTGTGGTGACCCCGGGAGTGTTTGATTGGACCGGGTAGAGGAATAATCACTCTGTGTCTGACCCCGGGTGTGTATGATGGGACGGTGTGGATTTAATTTCACTCTGTGTCTGACCCCCGGGAGCGTTTGATGGGACCGTTTAGAGGAATAATCCCTATGTGTCTGACCCCGGGAGTGTTTGATGGGACCGTGTAGAGGAATAATCACTCTGTGTCTGACCCCGGGAGTGTGTGATTGGACGGTGTTGAAGGAGATTCACACTGTGTCTGACACCGGGAGTCTATGATGGTACCGTGTAGAGGAATAATCACTCTGTGTCTGACCACGGAAGTGTTTGATGTGACCTTGTAGAAGAATAATGAGTCTGTGTCTGACACCGGGAGTGTTTAATGGGACCGTGTAGAGGAATAATCACTCTGTGTCTGACCCCGGGAGAGTGTGATGGGACGGCGTGGAGGGAGACTCACTCCGTGTCTGACTCCAGCAGTGTTTGATGGGACCGTGTTGAGGAATCATCCCTCTGTGTATGACCCAGGGAGTGTGTGATGGGACCGTGTGGAGGGAGATTCACTCTGTGTCTGACCCCGGGAGTGTGTGATGGGCGGTGTAGAGGAATAATCACTCTGTGTCTGACCCCAGGAGTTTGTGACTGGACGGTGTGGAGGGAGATTCACTCTGTGTCTGACCCCGGGAGTGTTTCATGGGACCGTGTAGAGGAATAATCACTCTGTGTCTGACGACCGGAGTGTGTGATGGGACGGTGTGGATTGAGATTCACTCTGTGTCTGACCCCGGGAGAGTGTGATGGGCGGTGTAGAGAAATAATCACTCTGTGGTGACCCCGGGAGTGTTTGATTGGACCGGGTAGAGGAATAATCACTCTGTGTCTGACCCCGGGTGTGTATGATGGGACGGTGTGGATTTAATTTCACTCTGTGTCTGACCCCCGGGAGCGTTTGATGGGAACGTCTAGAGGAATAATCACTCTGTGTCTGACCCCGGGAGAGGGTGATGGGATGGCGTGGAGGGACATTCACTCTGTGTCTGACCCCGGGAGTGTTTGATGGGACCGTGTAGAGGAATAATCACTCTGTGTCTGACCCCGGGAGAGTGTGATGGTACCGCGTAGAGGAATAATCTCTCTGCGTCTGACCCCGGGAGTGTGTGATGGGACGGTGAGGATTGAGATTCACTCTGTGTCTGACCCCGGAAGAGTTTGATGTGACCGTGTAGAGGAATAATGACTCTGTTTCTGACCCAGGGAGTGTTTGATGGGAACGTCTAGAGGAATAATCACTCTGTGTCTGACCCAGGGAGAGTTTCATGGGGCCGTGTAGATTAATATTCACTCTGTGTCTGACCACGGGAGTGTTTGATGGGACCGTGTATAGGAATAATCACTCTGTGTCTTACCCCGGAAGAGTTTGATGTGACCTTGTAGAGGAATAATCACTCTGTGTCTGACCCCGGGAGAGTGTGATGGTACCGCGTAGAGGAATAATCTCTCTGCGTCTGACCCCGGGAGTGTGTGATGGGACGGTGAGGATTGAGATTCACTCTGTGTCTGACCCCGGAAGAGTTTGATGTGACCGTGTAGAGGAATAATGACTCTGTTTCTGACCCAGGGAGTGTTTGATGGGAACGTCTAGAGGAATAATCACTCTGTGTCTGACCCAGGGAGAGTTTCATGGGGCCGTGTAGATTAATATTCACTCTGTGTCTGACCACGGGAGTGTTTGATGGGACCGTGTATAGGAATAATCACTCTGTGTCTTACCCCGGAAGAGTTTGATGGGACCGTGTATAGGAATAATCACTCTGTGTCTTACCCCGGAAGAGTTTGATGTGACCGTGTAGAGGAATAATCACTCTGTGTCTGACCCCGGGCGTGTGTGATGGGACGGTGGTGAAGGAGATTCACACTGTGTCTGACACCGGGAGTGTGTGATGGTACCGTGTAGAGGAATAATCACTCTGTGTCTGACCACCGAAGAGTCTGATGTGACCTTGTTGAGGAATAATGACTCTGTGTCTTACCACCGGAGTGCTTTATGGGACCGTGTAGAGGAATAATCACTCTGTCTGACCCCCGGGAGCGTTTGATGGGACCGTTTAGAGGAATAATCCCTATGTGTCTGACCCCGGGAGTGTTTGATGGGACCGTGTAGAGGAATAATCACTCTGTGTCTGACCCCGGGAGTGTGTGATTGGACGGTGTTGAAGGAGATTCACACTGTGTCTGACACCGGGAGTCTATGATGGTACCGTGTAGAGGAATAATCACTCTGTGTCTGACCACGGAAGTGTTTGATGTGACCTTGTAGAAGAATAATGACTCTGTGTCTGACACCGGGAGTGTTTAATGGGACCGTGTAGAGGAATAATCACTCTGTGTCTGACCCCGGGAGAGTGTGATTGGACGGCGTGGAGGGAGACTCACTCCGTGTCTGACTCCAGCAGTGTTTGATGGGACCGTGTTGAGGAATCATCCCTCTGTGTATGACCCAGGGAGTGTGTGATGGGACCGTGTGGAGGGAGATTCACTCTGTGTCTGACCCCGGGAGTGTTTCATGGGACCGTGTAGAGGAATAATCACTCTCTGTCTGACGACCGGAGTGTGTGATGGGACGGTGTGGATTGAGATTCACTGTGTCTGACCCCGGGAGAGTGTGATGGGCGGTGTAGAGGAATAATCACTCTGTGGTGACCCCGGGAGTGTTTGATTGGACCGGGTAGAGGAATAATCACTCTGTGTCTGACCCCGGGTGTGTATGATGGGACGGTGTGGATTTAATTTCACTCTGTGTCTGACCCCCGGGAGCGTTTGATGGGAACGTCTAGAGGAATAATCACTCTGTGCCTGACCCCGGGAGAGGGTGATGGGATGGCGTGGAGGGACATTCACTCTGTGTCTGACCCCGGGAGTGTTTGATGGGACCGTGTAGAGGAATAATCACTCTGTGTCTGACACCGGGAGTGTGTGATGGTACCGCGTAGAGGAATAATCTCTCTGTGTCTGACCCCGGGAGTGTGTGATGGGACGGTGAGGATTGAGATTCACTCTGTGTCTGACCCCGGAAGAGTTTGATGTGACCGTGTAGAGGAATAATGACTCTGTTTCTGACCCAGGGAGTGTTTGATGGGACCGTGTAGAGGAATAATCTCTATGTGTCTGACCCAGGGAGTGTTTGATTGTACCGTGTAGAGGAATAAACTCTCTGTGTCTGTCCCCGGGAGTGTGTGATGGGACGGTGAGGATTGAGATTCACTCTGTGTCTGACCCCGGGAGTGTTTGATGGTACCGTGTAGAGGAATAATCTCTCTGTGTCTGACCCCGGGAGAGTGTGATGGGACGGTGTGGAAGGAGATTCACACTGTGTCTGACACCGGGAGTGTTTGATGGGACCGTGTAGACGAATAATCACTCTGTGTCTGACACCGGGAGTGTGTGATGGTACCGTGTTGAGGAATAATCACTCTGTGTCTGACCCCGGAATAGTTTGATGTGACCGTGTAGAGGAATAATCACTCTGTGTCTGACACCGGGAGAGTGTGATGGTACCGTGTAGAGGAATAATGACTCTGTGTCTGACCCACGGAGCGTTTGATGGGAACGTCTAGAGGAATAATCACTCTGTGTCTGACCCAGGGAGAGTTTCATGGGGCCGTGTAGATTAATATTCACTCTGTGTCTGAACACGGGAGTGTTTGATGGGACCGTGTAGAGGAATAATCACTCTGTGTCTTACCCCGGAAGAGTTTGATGTGACCGTGTAGAGGAATAATGACTCTGTTTCTGACCCCGGGAGTGTTTGATGGGACCGTGTAGAGGAATAATCTCTCTGTGTCTGACCAGGGAGTGATTGATGGTACCGTGTAGAGGAATAAACTCTCTGTGTCTGACCCCGGGAGTGTGTGATGGGACGGTGAGGATTGAGATTCACTCTGTGTCTGACCCCGGGGGTGTTTGATGGTACCGTGTGGAGGAATAATCTCTCTGTGTCTGACCCCGGGAGTGTGTGATGGGACGCTGTGGATTGAGATTCACTCTGTGTCTGACGCCGGAGTGTTTGATGGATCCGTGTAGAGGAATAATCACTCTGTGTCTGACCCCCGGGAGCGTTTGATGGGACCGTGTAGAGGAATAATCACTCTGTGTGTGACCCCGGGAGAGTTTGATGGTGCCGTGTAGAGGAATAATCCCTATGTGTCTGACCCCGGGAGTGTGTGATGGGACCGTGTAGAGGAATAATCACTCTGTGTCTGACCCCGGGAGTGTGTGATTGGACGGTGTTGAAGGAGATTCACACTGTGTCTGACACCGGGAGTCTATGATGGTACCGTGTAGAGGAATAATCTCTCTGTGTCTGACCCCGGGAGTGAGTGATGGGACGGTGTGGAGGGAGATTCACTCTGTGTCTGAAACCGGGAGTGTGTGATGGGCAGTGTGGAGGAATAATCACTCCGTGTCTGACCCCGGGAATTTGTGACGGGACGGTGTGGACGGAGATTCACTCTGTGTCTGACCCCGGGAGTGTTTAATGGGACCGTGTAGAGGAATAATCACTCTGTGTCTGACCCCGGGAGAGTGTGATGGGACGGCGTGGAGGGAGACTCACTCCGTGTCTGACTCCAGCAGTGTTTGATGGGACCGTGTTGAGGAATCATCCCTCTGTGTATGACCCAGGGAGTGTGTGATGGGACCGTGTGGAGGGAGATTCACTCTGTGTCTGACCCCGCGAGTGTGTGATGGGCGGTGTAGAGGAATAATCACTCTGTGTCTGACCCCAGGAGTTTGTGACTGGACGGTGTGGAGGGAGATTCACTCTGTGTCTGACCCCGGGAGTGTTCCATGGGACCGTGTAGAGGAATAATCACTCTGTGTCTGACGACCGGAGTGTGTGATGGGACGGTGTGGATTGAGATTCACTCTGTGTCTGACCCCGGGAGAGTGTGATGGGCGGTGTAGAGAAATAATCACTCTGTGGTGACCCCGGGAGTGTTTGATTGGACCGGGTAGAGGAATAATCACTCTGTGTCTGACCCCGGGTGTGTATGATGGGACGGTGTGGATTTAATTTCACTCTGTGTCTGACCCCCGGGAGCGTTTGATGGGAACGTCTAGAGGAATAATCACTCTGTGTCTGACCCCGGGAGAGGGTGATGGGATGGCGTGGAGGGACATTCACTCTGTGTCTGACCCCGGGAGTGTTTGATGGGACCGTGTAGAGGAATAATCACTCTGTGTCTGACCCCGGGAGAGTGTGATGGGACGGTGTGGAAGGAGATTCACTCTGTGTCTGACACCGGAAGTGTGTGATGGTACCGCGTAGAGGAATAATCTCTCTGCGTCTGACCCCGGGAGTGTGTGATGGGACGGTGAGGATTGAGATTCACTCTGTGTCTGACCCCGGAAGAGTTTGATGTGACCGTGTAGAGGAATAATGACACTGTTTCTGACCCAGGGAGTGTTTGATGGGAACGTCTAGAGGAATAATCATTCTGTGTCTGACCCCGGGAGAGATTGATGGTACCGTGTAGAGGAATAATCTCTCTGTGTCTGACCCCGGGAGTGAGTGATGGGAATGTGTGGAGGGAGATTCACTCTGTGTCTGAAACCGGGAGTGTGTGATGGGCAGTGTAGAGGAAACATCACTCCGTGTCTGACCCCGGGAATTTGTCACGGGACGGTGTGGACGGAGATTCACTCTGTGTCTGACCCCGGGAGTGTTTGATGGGACCGTGTAGAGGAATAATCACTCTGTTTCTGACCGCGGGAGTGTGTGATGGGACGGTGTGGAGGGATATTCACTCTGTGTCTGAAACCGGGAGTGTGTGATGGGCAGTGTGGAGGAATAATCACTCCGTGTCTGACCCCGGGAATTTGTGACGGGACGGTGTGGACGGAGATTCACTCTGTGTCTGACCCCGGGAGTGTTTAATGGGACCGTGTAGAGGAATAATCACTCTGTGTCTGACCCCGGGAGAGTGTGATGGGACGGCGTGGAGGGAGACTCACTCCGTGTCTGACTCCAGCAGTGTTTGATGGGACCGTGTTGAGGAATCATCCCTCTGTGTATGACCCAGGGAGTGTGTGATGGGACCGTGTGGAGGGAGATTCACTCTGTGTCTGAACCCGGGAGTGTGTGATGGGCGGTGTAGAGGAATAATCACTCTGTGTCTGACCCCAGGAGTTTGTGTCTGGACGGTGTGGAGGGATATTCACTCTGTGTCTGACCCCGGGAGTGTTTCATGGGACCGTGTAGAGGAATAATCACTCTGTGTCTGACGACCGGAGTGTGTGATGGGACGGTGTGGATTGAGATTCACTCTGTGTCTGACCCCGGGAGAGTGTGATGGGCGGTGTAGAGGAATAATCACTCTGTGGTGACCCCGGGAGTGTTTGATTGGACCGGGTAGAGGAATAATCACTCTGTGTCTGACCCCGGGTGTGTATGATGGGACGGTGTGGATTTAATTTCACTCTGTGTCTGACCCCCGGGAGCGTTTGATGGGAACGTCTAGAGGAATAATCACTCTTTGTCTGAACCCGGGAGAGGGTGATGGGATGGCGTGGAGGGACATTCACTCTGTGTCTGACCCCGGGAGTGTTTGATGGGACCGTGTAGAGGAATAATCACTCTGTGTCTGACCCCGGGAGAGTGTGATGGGACGGTGTGGAAGGAGATTCACACTGTGACTGACACCGGGAGTGTTTGATGGGACCGTGTAGAGGAATAATCACTCTGTGTCTGACACCGGGAGTGTGTGATGGTACCGCGTAGAGGAATAATCTCTCTGTGTCTGACCCCGGGAGTGTGTGATTGGACGGTGAGGATTGAGATTCACTCTGTGTCTGACTCCGGAAGAGTTTGATGTGACCGTGTAGAGGAATAATGACTCTGTTTCTGACCCAGGGAGTGTTTGATGGGACCGTGTAGAGGAATAATCTCACTGTGTCTGACCCAGGGAGTGTTTGATTGTACCGTGTAGAGGAATAAACTCTCTGTGTCTGTCCCCGGGAGTGTGTGATGGGACGGTGAGGATTGAGATTCACTCTGTGTCTGACCCCGGGAGTGTTTGATGGTACCGTGTAGAGGAATAATCTCTCTGTGTCTGACCCCGGGAGAGTGTGATGGGACGGTGTGGAAGGAGATTCACACTGTGTCTGACACCGGGAGTGTTTGATGGGAAGGTGTAGAGGAATAATCACTCTGTGTCTGACCCCGGGAGAGTGTGATGGGACGGTGTGGAAGGAGATTCACACGGTGTCTGACACCGGGAGTGTTTGATGGGACCGTGTATAGGAATAATCACTCTGTGTCTTACCCCGGAAGAGTTTGATGTGACCGTGTAGAGGAATAATCACTCTGAGTCTGACCCCGGGAGTGTGTGATGGGACGGTGGTGAAGGAGATTCACACTGTGTCTGACACCGGGAGTGTTTGATGGTACCGTGTGGAGGAATAATCTCTCTGTGTCTGACCCCGGAAGAGTGTGATGGGACGGTCTGGAAGGAGATTCACACTGTGTCTGACACCGGGAGTGTTTGATGGGACCGTGTAGAGGAATAATATCTCTGTGTCTGACCCAGGGAGTGTTTGATTGTACCGTGTAGAGGAATAAACTCTCTGTGTCTGTCCCCGGGAGTGTGTGATGGAACGGTGAGGATTGAGATTCACTCTGTGTCTGACCCCGGGAGTGTTTGATGGTACCGTGTAGAGGAATAATCTCTCTGTGTCTGACCCCCGGAGAGTGTGATGGGACGGTGTGGAAGGAGATTCACACTGTGTCTGACACCGGGAGTGTTTGATGGGACCGTGTAGAGGAATAATCACTCTGTGTCTGACCCCGGGAGAGTGTGATGGGACGGTGTGGAAGGAGATTCACACGGTGTCTGACACCGGGAGTGTTTGATGGGACCGTGTAGACGAATAATCACTCTGTGTCTGACACCGGGAGTGTGTGATGGTACCGTGTTGAGGAATAATCACTCTGTGTCTGACCCCGGAATAGTTTGATGTGACCGTGTAGAGGAATAATCACTCTGTGTCTGACCCCGGGAGAGGGTGATGGGATGGCGTGGAGGGACATTCACTCTGTGTCTGACCCCGGGAGTGTTTGATGGTACCGTGTAGAGGAATAATCTCTCTGTGTCTGACCACGGGAGAGTGTGATGGGACGGTGTGGAAGGAGATTCACACTGTGTCTGACACCGGGAGTGTTTGATGGGAAGGTGTAGAGGAATAATCACTCTGTGTCTGACCCCGGGAGAGTGTGATGGGACGGTGTGGAAGGAGATTCACACGGTGTCTGACACCGGGAGTGTTTGATGGGACCGTGTATAGGAATAATCACTCTGTGTCTTACCCCGGAAGAGTTTGATGTGACCGTGTAGAGGAATAATCACTCTGAGTCTGACCCCGGGAGTGTGTGATGGGACGGTGGTGAAGGAGATTCACACTGTGTCTGACACCGGGAGTGTTTGATGGTACCGTGTGGAGGAATAATCTCTCTGTGTCTGACCCCGGAAGAGTGTGATGGGACGGTCTGGAAGGAGATTCACACTGTGTCTGACACCGGGAGTGTTTGATGGGACCGTGTAGAGGAATAATATCTCTGTGTCTGACCCAGGGAGTGTTTGATTGTACCGTGTAGAGGAATAAACTCTCTGTGTCTGTCCCCGGGAGTGTGTGATGGAACGGTGAGGATTGAGATTCACTCTGTGTCTGACCCCGGGAGTGTTTGATGGTACCGTGTAGAGGAATAATCTCTCTGTGTCTGACCCCCGGAGAGTGTGATGGGACGGTGTGGAAGGAGATTCACACTGTGTCTGACACCGGGAGTGTTTGATGGGACCGTGTAGAGGAATAATCACTCTGTGTCTGACCCCGGGAGAGTGTGATGGGACGGTGTGGAAGGAGATTCACACGGTGTCTGACACCGGGAGTGTTTGATGGGACCGTGTAGACGAATAATCACTCTGTGTCTGACACCGGGAGTGTGTGATGGTACCGTGTTGAGGAATAATCACTCTGTGTCTGACCCCGGAATAGTTTGATGTGACCGTGTAGAGGAATAATCACTCTGTGTCTGACCCCGGGAGAGGGTGATGGGATGGCGTGGAGGGACATTCACTCTGTGTCTGACCCCGGGAGTGTTTGATGGGACCGTGTAGAGGAATAATCACTCTGTGTCTGACCCCGAGAGAGTGTGATGGGACGGTGTGGAAGGAGATTCACACTGTGTCTGACACCGGGAGTGTTTGATGGGACCGTGTAGAGGAATAATCACTCTGTGTCTGACACCGGGAGTGTGTGATGGTACCGCGTAGAGGAATAATCTCTCTGCGTCTGACCCCGGGAGTGTGTGATGGGACGGTGAGGATTGAGATTCACTCTGTGTCAACCCCGGAAGGGTTTGATATGACCGTGTAGAGGAATAATGACTCTGTTTCTGACCCAGGGAGTGTTTGATGGGACCGTGTAGAGGAATAATCTCTCTGTGTCTGACCCAGGGAGTGTTTGATTGTACCGTGTAGAGGAATAAACTCTCTGTGTCTGTCCCCGGGAGTGTGTGATGGAACGGTGAGGATTGAGATTCACTCTGTGTCTGACCCCGGGAGTGTTTGATGGTACCGTGTAGATGAATAATCACTCTGTGTCTGACCACGGAAGTGTTTGATGTGACCTTGTAGAAGAATAATGACTCTGTGTCTGACACCGGGAGTGTTTAATGGGACCGTGTAGAGGAATAATCACTCTGTGTCTGACCCCGGGAGAGTGTGATGGGACGGCGTGGAGGGAGACTCACTCCGTGTCTGACTCCAGCAGTGTTTGATGGGACCGTGTTGAGGAATCATCCCTCTGTGTATGACCCAGGGAGTGTGTGATGGGACCGTGTGGAGGGAGATTCACTCTGTGTCTGACCCCGGGAGTGTTTCATGGGACCGTGTAGAGGAATAATCACTCTCTGTCTGACGACCGGAGTGTGTGATGGGACGGTGTGGATTGAGATTCACTCTGTGTCTGACCCCGGGAGAGTGTGATGGGCGGTGTAGAGGAATAATCACTCTGTGGTGACCCCGGGAGTGTTTGATGGGACCGTGTAGACGAATAATCACTCTGTGTCTGACACCGGGAGTGTGTGATGGTACCGTGTTGAGGAATAATCACTCTGTGTCTGACCCCGGAATAGTTTGATGTGACCGTGTAGAGGAATAATCACTCTGTGTCTGACCCCGGGAGAGGGTGATGGGATGGCGTGGAGGGACATTCACTCTGTGTCTGACCCCGGGAGTGTTTGATGGTACCGTGTAGAGGAATAATCTCTGTGTCTGACCACGGGAGAGTGTGATGGGACGGTGTGGAAGGAGATTCACACTGTGTCTGACACCGGGAGTGTTTGATGGGAAGGTGTAGAGGAATAATCACTCTGTGTCTGACCCCGGGAGAGTGTGATGGGACGGTGTGGAAGGAGATTCACACGGTGTCTGACACCGGGAGTGTTTGATGGGACCGTGTATAGGAATAATCACTCTGTGTCTTACCCCGGAAGAGTTTGATGTGACCGTGTAGAGGAATAATCACTCTGAGTCTGACCCCGGGAGTGTGTGATGGGACGGTGGTGAAGGAGATTCACACTGTGTCTGACACCGGGAGTGTTTGATGGTACCGTGTGGAGGAATAATCTCTCTGTGTCTGACCCCGGAAGAGTGTGATGGGACGGTCTGGAAGGAGATTCACACTGTGTCTGACACCGGGAGTGTTTGATGGGACCGTGTAGAGGAATAATATCTCTGTGTCTGACCCAGGGAGTGTTTGATTGTACCGTGTAGAGGAATAAACTCTCTGTGTCTGTCCCCGGGAGTGTGTGATGGAACGGTGAGGATTGAGATTCACTCTGTGTCTGACCCCGGGAGTGTTTGATGGTACCGTGTAGAGGAATAATCTCTCTGTGTCTGGCCCCCGGAGAGTGTGATGGGACGGTGTGGAAGGAGATTCACACTGTGTCTGACACCGGGAGTGTTTGATGGGACCGTGTAGAGGAATAATCACTCTGTGTCTGACCCCGGGAGAGTGTGATGGGACGGTGTGGAAGGAGATTCACACGGTGTCTGACACCGGGAGTGTTTGATGGGACCGTGTAGACGAATAATCACTCTGTGTCTGACACCGGGAGTGTGTGATGGTACCGTGTTGAGGAATAATCACTCTGTGTCTGACCCCGGAATAGTTTGATGTGACCGTGTAGAGGAATAATCACTCTGTGTCTGACCCCGGGAGAGGGTGATGGGATGGCGTGGAGGGACATTCACTCTGTGTCTGACCCCGGGAGTGTTTGATGGGACCGTGTAGAGGAATAATCACTCTGTGTCTGACCCCGAGAGAGTGTGATGGGACGGTGTGGAAGGAGATTCACACTGTGTCTGACACCGGGAGTGTTTGATGGGACCGTGTAGAGGAATAATCACTCTGTGTCTGACACCGGGAGTGTGTGATGGTACCGCGTAGAGGAATAATCTCTCTGCGTCTGACCCCGGGAGTGTGTGATGGGACGGTGAGGATTGAGATTCACTCTGTGTCAACCCCGGAAGGGTTTGATATGACCGTGTAGAGGAATAATGACTCTGTTTCTGACCCAGGGAGTGTTTGATGGGACCGTGTAGAGGAATAATCTCTCTGTGTCTGACCCAGGGAGTGTTTGATTGTACCGTGTAGAGGAATAAACTCTCTGTGTCTGTCCCCGGGAGTGTGTGATGGAACGGTGAGGATTGAGATTCACTCTGTGTCTGACCCCGGGAGTGTTTGATGGTACCGTGTAGATGAATAATCACTCTGTGTCTGACCACGGAAGTGTTTGATGTGACCTTGTAGAAGAATAATGACTCTGTGTCTGACACCGGGAGTGTTTAATGGGACCGTGTAGAGGAATAATCACTCTGTGTCTGACCCCGGGAGAGTGTGATGGGACGGCGTGGAGGGAGACTCACTCCGTGTCTGACTCCAGCAGTGTTTGATGGGACCGTGTTGAGGAATCATCCCTCTGTGTATGACCCAGGGAGTGTGTGATGGGACCGTGTGGAGGGAGATTCACTCTGTGTCTGACCCCGGGAGTGTTTCATGGGACCGTGTAGAGGAATAATCACTCTCTGTCTGACGACCGGAGTGTGTGATGGGACGGTGTGGATTGAGATTCACTCTGTGTCTGACCCCGGGAGAGTGTGATGGGCGGTGTAGAGGAATAATCACTCTGTGGTGACCCCGGGAGTGTTTGATTGGACCGGGTAGAGGAATAATCACTCTGTGTCTGACCCCGGGTGTGTATGATGGGGCGGTGTGGATTTAATTTCACTCTGTGTCTGACCCCCGGGAGCGTTTGATGGGAACGTCTAGAGGAATAATCACTCTGTGCCTGACCCCGGGAGAGGGTGATGGGATGGCGTGGAGGGACATTCACTCTGTGTCTGACCCCGGGAGTGTTTGATGGGACCGTGTAGAGGAATAATCACTCTGTGTCTGACACCGGGAGTGTGTGATGGTACCGCGTAGAGGAATAATCTCTCTGTGTCGGACCCCGGGAGTGTGTGATGGGACGGTGAGGATTGAGATTCACTCTGTGTCTGACCCCGGAAGAGTTTGATGTGACCGTGTAGAGGAATAATTACTCTGTTTCTGACCCAGGGAGTGTTTGATGGGACCGTGTAGAGGAATAATCTCTCTGTGTCTGACCCAGGGAGTGTTTGATTGTACCGTGTAGAGGAATAAACTCTCTGTGTCTGTCCCCGGGAGTGTGTGATGGGACGGTGAGGATTGAGATTCACTCTGTGTCTGACCCCGGGAGTGTTTGATGGTACCGTGTAGAGGAATAACCTCTCTGTGTCTGACCCCGGGAGAGTGTGATGGGACGGTGTGGAAGGAGATTCACACTGTGTCTGACACCGGGAGAGTTTGATGGGACCGTGTAGAGGAATAATCACTCTGTGTCTGACCCCGGGAGAGTGTGATGGGACGGTGTGGAAGGAGATTCACACGGTGTCTGACACCGGGAGTGTTTGATGGGACCGTGTAGACGAATAATCACTCTGTGTCTGACACCGGGAGTGTGTGATGGTACCGTGTTGAGGAATAATCACTCTGTGTCTGACCCCGGAATAGTTTGATGTGACCGTGTAGAGGAATAATCACTCTGTGTCTGACCCCGGGAGAGGGTGATGGGACCGTGTAGAGGAATAATCACTCTGTGTCTGACCCCGAGAGAGTGTGATGGGACGGTGTGGAAGGAGATTCACACTGTGTCTGACACCGGGAGTGTTTGATGGGACCGTGTAGAGGAATAATCACTCTGTGTCTGACACCGGGAGTGTGTGATGGTACCGCGTAGAGGAATAATCTCTCTGCGTCTGACCCCGGGAGTGTGTGATGGGACGGTGAGGATTGAGATTCACTCTGTGTCAACCCCGGAAGGGTTTGATATGACCGTGTAGAGGAATAATGACTCTGTTTCTGACCCAGGGAGTGTTTGATGGGACCGTGTAGAGGAATAATCTCTCTGTGTCTGACCCAGGGAGTGTTTGATTGT
Organism: Hypanus sabinus; assembly: GCF_030144855.1. Classification (NCBI taxonomy): domain Eukaryota; kingdom Metazoa; phylum Chordata; class Chondrichthyes; order Myliobatiformes; family Dasyatidae; genus Hypanus; species Hypanus sabinus. The sequence goes on from NW_026781699.1 coordinate 152,203, forward strand.
ACCGTGTAGAGGAATAAACTCTCTGTGTCTGTCCCCGGGAGTGTGTGATGGAACGGTGAGGATTGAGATTCACTCTGTGTCTGACCCCGGGAGTGTTTGATGGTACCGTGTAGATGAATAATCACTCTGTGTCTGACCACGGAAGTGTTTGATGTGACCTTGTAGAAGAATAATGACTCTGTGTCTGACACCGGGAGTGTTTAATGGGACCGTGTAGAGGAATAATCACTCTGTGTCTGACCCCGGGAGAGTGTGATGGGACGGCGTGGAGGGAGACTCACTCCGTGTCTGACTCCAGCAGTGTTTGATGGGACCGTGTTGAGGAATCATCCCTCTGTGTATGACCCAGGGAGTGTGTGATGGGACCGTGTGGAGGGAGATTCACTCTGTGTCTGACCCAGGGAGTGTTTGATTGTACCGTGTAGAGGAATAAACTCTCTGTGTCTGTCCCCGGGAGTGTGTGATGGAACGGTGAGGATTGAGATTCACTCTGTGTCTGACCCCGGGAGTGTTTGATGGTACCGTGTAGATGAATAATCACTCTGTGTCTGACCACGGAAGTGTTTGATGTGACCTTGTAGAAGAATAATGACTCTGTGTCTGACACCGGGAGTGTTTAATGGGACCGTGTAGAGGAATAATCACTCTGTGTCTGACCCCGGGAGAGTGTGATGGGACGGCGTGGAGGGAGACTCACTCCGTGTCTGACTCCAGCAGTGTTTGATGGGACCGTGTTGAGGAATCATCCCTCTGTGTATGACCCAGGGAGTGTGTGATGGGACCGTGTGGAGGGAGATTCACTCTGTGTCTGACCCCGGGAGTGTTTCATGGGACCGTGTAGAGGAATAATCACTCTCTGTCTGACGACCGGAGTGTGTGATGGGACGGTGTGGATTGAGATTCACTCTGTGTCTGACCCCGGGAGAGTGTGATGGGCGGTGTAGAGGAATAATCACTCTGTGGTGACCCCGGGAGTGTTTGATTGGACCGGGTAGAGGAATAATCACTCTGTGTCTGACCCCGGGTGTGTATGATGGGGCGGTGTGGATTTAATTTCACTCTGTGTCTGACCCCCGGGAGCGTTTGATGGGAACGTCTAGAGGAATAATCACTCTGTGCCTGACCCCGGGAGAGGGTGATGGGATGGCGTGGAGGGACATTCACTCTGTGTCTGACCCCGGGAGTGTTTGATGGGACCGTGTAGAGGAATAATCACTCTGTGTCTGACACCGGGAGTGTGTGATGGTACCGCGTAGAGGAATAATCTCTCTGTGTCGGACCCCGGGAGTGTGTGATGGGACGGTGAGGATTGAGATTCACTCTGTGTCTGACCCCGGAAGAGTTTGATGTGACCGTGTAGAGGAATAATTACTCTGTTTCTGACCCAGGGAGTGTTTGATGGGACCGTGTAGAGGAATAATCTCTCTGTGTCTGACCCAGGGAGTGTTTGATTGTACCGTGTAGAGGAATAAACTCTCTGTGTCTGTCCCCGGGAGTGTGTGATGGGACGGTGAGGATTGAGATTCACTCTGTGTCTGACCCCGGGAGTGTTTGATGGTACCGTGTAGAGGAATAACCTCTCTGTGTCTGACCCCGGGAGAGTGTGATGGGACGGTGTGGAAGGAGATTCACACTGTGTCTGACACCGGGAGAGTTTGATGGGACCGTGTAGAGGAATAATCACTCTGTGTCTGACCCCGGGAGAGTGTGATGGGACGGTGTGGAAGGAGATTCACACGGTGTCTGACACCGGGAGTGTTTGATGGGACCGTGTAGACGAATAATCACTCTGTGTCTGACACCGGGAGTGTGTGATGGTACCGTGTTGAGGAATAATCACTCTGTGTCTGACCCCGGAATAGTTTGATGTGACCGTGTAGAGGAATAATCACTCTGTGTCTGACCCCGGGAGAGGGTGATGGGACCGTGTAGAGGAATAATCACTCTGTGTCTGACCCCGAGAGAGTGTGATGGGACGGTGTGGAAGGAGATTCACACTGTGTCTGACACCGGGAGTGTTTGATGGGACCGTGTAGAGGAATAATCACTCTGTGTCTGACACCGGGAGTGTGTGATGGTACCGCGTAGAGGAATAATCTCTCTGCGTCTGACCCCGGGAGTGTGTGATGGGACGGTGAGGATTGAGATTCACTCTGTGTCAACCCCGGAAGGGTTTGATATGACCGTGTAGAGGAATAATGACTCTGTTTCTGACCCAGGGAGTGTTTGATGGGACCGTGTAGAGGAATAATCTCTCTGTGTCTGACCCAGGGAGTGTTTGATTGTACCGTGTAGAGGAATAAACTCTCTGTGTCTGTCCCCGGGAGTGTGTGATGGAACGGTGAGGATTGAGATTCACTCTGTGTCTGACCCCGGGAGTGTTTGATGGTACCGTGTAGATGAATAATCACTCTGTGTCTGACCACGGAAGTGTTTGATGTGACCTTGTAGAAGAATAATGACTCTGTGTCTGACACCGGGAGTGTTTAATGGGACCGTGTAGAGGAATAATCACTCTGTGTCTGACCCCGGGAGAGTGTGATGGGACGGCGTGGAGGGAGACTCACTCCGTGTCTGACTCCAGCAGTGTTTGATGGGACCGTGTTGAGGAATCATCCCTCTGTGTATGACCCAGGGAGTGTGTGATGGGACCGTGTGGAGGGAGATTCACTCTGTGTCTGACCCCGGGAGTGTTTCATGGGACCGTGTAGAGGAATAATCACTCTCTGTCTGACGACCGGAGTGTGTGATGGGACGGTGTGGATTGAGATTCACTCTGTGTCTGACCCCGGGAGAGTGTGATGGGCGGTGTAGAGGAATAATCACTCTGTGGTGACCCCGGGAGTGTTTGATTGGACCGGGTAGAGGAATAATCACTCTGTGTCTGACCCCGGGTGTGTATGATGGGGCGGTGTGGATTTAATTTCACTCTGTGTCTGACCCCCGGGAGCGTTTGATGGGAACGTCTAGAGGAATAATCACTCTGTGCCTGACCCCGGGAGAGGGTGATGGGATGGCGTGGAGGGACATTCACTCTGTGTCTGACCCCGGGAGTGTTTGATGGGACCGTGTAGAGGAATAATCACTCTGTGTCTGACACCGGGAGTGTGTGATGGTACCGCGTAGAGGAATAATCTCTCTGTGTCTGACCCCGGGAGTGTGTGATGGGACGGTGAGGATTGAGATTCACTCTGTGTCTGACCCCGGAAGAGTTTGATGTGACCGTGTAGAGGAATAATGACTCTGTTTCTGACCCAGGGAGTGTTTGATGGGACCGTGTAGAGGAATAATCTCTCTGTGTCTGACCCAGGGAGTGTTTGATTGTACCGTGTAGAGGAATAAACTCTCTGTGTCTGTCCCCGGGAGTGTGTGATGGGACGGTGAGGATTGAGATTCACTCTGTGTCTGACCCCGGGAGTGTTTGATGGTACCGTGTAGAGGAATAACCTCTCTGTGTCTGACCCCGGGAGAGTGTGATGGGACGGTGTGGAAGGAGATTCACACTGTGTCTGACACCGGGAGAGTTTGATGGGACCGTGTAGAGGAATAATCACTCTGTGTCTGACCCCGGGAGAGTGTGATGGGACGGTGTGGAAGGAGATTCACACGGTGTCTGACACCGGGAGTGTTTGATGGGACCGTGTAGACGAATAATCACTCTGTGTCTGACACCGGGAGTGTGTGATGGTACCGTGTTGAGGAATAATCACTCTGTGTCTGACCCCGGAATAGTTTGATGTGACCGTGTAGAGGAATAATCACTCTGTGTCTGACACCGGGAGAGTGTGATCGTACCGTGTAGAGGAATAATGACTCTGTTTCTGACCCCGGGAGTGTTTGATGGGACCGTGTAGAGGAATAATCACTCTGTGTCTGACCCACGGAGCGTTTGATGGGAACGTCTAGAGGAATAATCACTCTGTGTCTGACCCAGGGAGAGTTTCATGGGGCCGTGTAGATTAATATTCACTCTGTGTCTGAACACGGGAGTGTTTGATGGGACCGTGTAGAGGAATAATCACTCTGTGTCTTACCCCGGAAGAGTTTGATGTGACCGTGTAGAGGAATAATGACTCTGTTTCTGACACCGGGAGTGTTTGATGGGACCGTGTAGAGGAATAATCTCTCTGTGTCTGACCAGGGAGTGATTGATGGTACCGTGTAGAGGAATAATCTCTCTGTGTCTGACCCCGGGAGTGTGTGATGGGACGGTGAGGATTGAGATTCACTCTGTGTCTGACCCCGGGGGTGTTTGATGGTACCGTGTGGAGGAATAATCTCTCTGTGTCTGACACCGGGAGTGTGTGATGGTACCGTGTTGAGGAATAATCACTCTGTGTCTGACCCCGGAATAGTTTGATGTGACCGTGTAGAGGAATAATCACTCTGTGTCTGACACCGGGAGAGTGTGATCGTACCGTGTAGAGGAATAATGACTCTGTTTCTGACCCCGGGAGTGTTTGATGGGACCGTGTAGAGGAATAATCACTCTGTGTCTGACCCACGGAGCGTTTGATGGGAACGTCTAGAGGAATAATCACTCTGTGTCTGACCCAGGGAGAGTTTCATGGGGCCGTGTAGATTAATATTCACTCTGTGTCTGAACACGGGAGTGTTTGATGGGACCGTGTAGAGGAATAATCACTCTGTGTCTTACCCCGGAAGAGTTTGATGTGACCGTGTAGAGGAATAATGACTCTGTTTCTGACACCGGGAGTGTTTGATGGGACCGTGTAGAGGAATAATCTCTCTGTGTCTGACCAGGGAGTGATTGATGGTACCGTGTAGAGGAATAATCTCTCTGTGTCTGACCCCGGGAGTGTGTGATGGGACGGTGAGGATTGAGATTCACTCTGTGTCTGACCCCGGGGGTGTTTGATGGTACCGTGTGGAGGAATAATCACTCTGTGTCTGACCCCGGAATAGTTTGATGTGACCGTGTAGAGGAATAATCACTCTGTGTCTGACACCGGGAGAGTGTGATCGTACCGTGTAGAGGAATAATGACTCTGTTTCTGACCCCGGGAGTGTTTGATGGGACCGTGTAGAGGAATAATCACTCTGTGTCTGACCCACGGAGCGTTTGATGGGAACGTCTAGAGGAATAATCACTCTGTGTCTGACCCAGGGAGAGTTTCATGGGGCCGTGTAGATTAATATTCACTCTGTGTCTGAACACGGGAGTGTTTGATGGGACCGTGTAGAGGAATAATCACTCTGTGTCTTACCCCGGAAGAGTTTGATGTGACCGTGTAGAGGAATAATGACTCTGTTTCTGACACCGGGAGTGTTTGATGGGACCGTGTAGAGGAATAATCTCTCTGTGTCTGACCAGGGAGTGATTGATGGTACCGTGTAGAGGAATAATCTCTCTGTGTCTGACCCCGGGAGTGTGTGATGGGACGGTGAGGATTGAGATTCACTCTGTGTCTGACCCCGGGGGTGTTTGATGGTACCGTGTGGAGGAATAATCTCTCTGTGTCTGACCCCGGGAGTGTGTGATGGGACGCTGTGGATTGAGATTCACTCTGTGTCTGACGCCGGAAGTGTTTGATCGGACCTTGTAGTGGAAAAATCACTCTGTGTCTTACCCCCGGAGTGTTTGATGGATCCGTGTAGAGGAATAATCACTCTGTGTCTGACCCCCGGGAGCGTTTGATGGGACCGTGTAGAGGAATAATCACTCTGTGTGTGACCCCGGGAGAGTTTGATGGTGCCGTGTAGAGGAATAATCCCTATGTGTCTGACCCCGGGAGTGTTTGATGGGACCGTGTAGAGGAATAATCACTCTGTGTCTGACCCCGGGAGTGTGTGATTGGACGGTGTTGAAGGAGATTCACACTGTGTCTGACACCGGGAGTCTATGATGGTACCGTGTAGAGGAATAATCTCTCTGTGTCTGACCCCGGGAGTGTTTAATGGGACCGTGTAGAGGAATAATCACTCTGTGTCTGACCCCGGGAGAGTGTGATGGGACGGCGTGGAGGGAGACTCACTCCGTGTCTGACTCCAGCAGTGTTTGATGGGACCGTGTTGAGGAATCATCCCTCTGTGTATGACCCAGGGAGTGTGTGATGGGACCGTGTGGAGGGAGATTCACTCTGTGTCTGAACCCGGGAGTGTGTGATGGGCGGTGTAGAGGAATAATCACTCTGTGTCTGACCCCAGGATTTTGTGACTGGACGGTGTGGAGGGAGATTCACTCTGTGTCTGACCCCGGGAGTGTTTCATGGGACCGTGTAGAGGAATAATCACTCTGTGTCTGACGACCGGAGTGTGTGATGGGACGGTGTGGATTGAGATTCACTCTGTGTCTGACCCCGGGAGAGTGTGATGGGCGGTGTAGAGGAATAATCACTCTGTGGTGACCCCGGGAGTGTTTGATTGGACCGGGTAGAGGAATAATCACTCTGTGTCTGACCCCGGGGAGCGTTTGATGGGAACGTCTAGAGGAATAATCACTCTTTGTCTGAACCCGGGAGAGGGTGATGGGATGGCGTGGAGGGACATTCACTCTGTGTCTGACCCCGGGAGTGTTTGACGGGACCGTGTAGAGGAATAATCACTCTGTGTCTGACCCCGGGAGAGTGTGATGGGACGGTGTGGAAGGAGATTCACACTGTGACTGACACCGGGAGTGTTTGATGGGACCGTGTAGAGGAATAATCACTCTGTGTCTGACACCGGGAGCGTTTGATGGGAACGTCTAGAGGAATAATCACTCTTTGTCTGAACCCGGGAGAGGGTGATGGGATGGCGTGGAGGGACATTCACTCTGTGTCTGACCCCGGGAGTGTTTGACGGGACCGTGTAGAGGAATAATCACTCTGTGTCTGACCCCGGGAGAGTGTGATGGGACGGTGTGGAAGGAGATTCACACTGTGACTGACACCGGGAGTGTTTGATGGGACCTTGTAGAGGAATAATCACTCTGTGTCTGACACCGGGAGTGTGTGATGGTACCGCGTAGAGGAATAATCTCTCTGTGTCTGACCCCGGGAGTGTGTGATTGGACGGTGAGGATTGAGATTCACTCTGTGTCTGACCCCGGAAGAGTTTGATGTGACCGTGTAGAGGAATAATGACTCTGTTTCTGACCCAGGGAGTGTTTGATGGGACCGTGTAGAGGAATAATCTCTCTGTGTCTGACCCAGGGAGTGTTTGATTGTACCGTGTAGAGGAATAAACTCTCTGTGTCTGTCCCCGGGAGTGTGTGATGGGACGGTGAGGATTGAGATTCACTCTGTGTCTGACCCCGGGAGTGTTTGATGGTACCGTGTAGAGGAATAATCTCTCTGTGTCTGACCCCGGGAGAGTGTGATGGGACGGTGTGGAAGGAGATTCACACTGTGTCTGACACCGGGAGTGTTAGATGGGACCGTGTAGAGGAATAATCACTCTGTGTCTGACCCCGGGAGAGTGTGATGGGACGGTGTGGAAGGAGATTCACACGGTGTCTGACACCGGGAGTGTTTGATGTGACCGTGTAGAGGAATAATCACTCTGTGTCTGACACCGGGAGTGTGTGATGGTACCGTGTTGAGAAATAATCACTCTGTGTCTGACCCCGGAATAGTTTGATGTGACCGTGTAGAGGAATAATCACTCTGTGTCTGACACCGGGAGAGTGTGATGGTACCGTGTAGAGGAATAATGACTCTGTTTCTGACCCCGGGAGTGTTTGATGGGACCGTGTAGAGGAATAATCACTCTGTGTCTGACCCACGGAGCGTTTGATGGGAACGTCTAGAGGTATAATCACTCTGTGTCTGACCCAGGGAGCGTTTCATGGGGCCGTGTAGATTAATATTCACTCTGTGTCTGACCACGGGAGTGTTTGATGGGACCGTGTATAGGAATAATCACTCTGTGTCTTACCCCGGAAGAGTTTGATGTGACCGTGTAGAGGAATAATCACTCTGAGTCTGACCCCGGGAGTGTGTGATGCGACGGTGGTGAAGGAGATTCACACTGTGTCTGACACCGGGAGTGTTTGATGGTACCGTGTGGAGGAATAATCTCTCTGTGTCTGACCCCGGAAGAGTGTGATGGGACGGTCTGGAAGGAGATTCACACTGTGTCTGACACCGGGAGTGTTTGATGGGACCGTGTAGAGGAATAATCGCTCTGTGTCTGACCCAGGGAGTGTTTGATTGTACCGTGTAGAGGTATAAACTCTCTGTGTCTGTCCCCGGGAGTGTGTGATGGAACGGTGAGGATTGAGATTCACACTGTGTCTGACCCCGGGAGTGTTTGATGGTACCGTGTAGAGGAATAATCTCTCTGTGTCTGACCCCCGGAGAGTGTGATGGGACGGTGTGGAAGGAGATTCACACTGTGTCTGACACCGGGAGTGTTTGATGGGACCGTGTAGAGGAATAATCACTCTGTGTCTGACCCCGGGAGAGTGTGATGGGACGGTGTGGAAGGAGATTCACACGGTGTCTGACACCGGGAGTGTTTGATGGGACCGTGTAGAGGAATAATCACTCTGTGTCTGACCCCGGGAGAGTGTGATGGGACGGTGTGGAAGGAGATTCACACGGTGTCTGACACCGGGAGTGTTTGATGGGACCGTGTAGACGAATAATCACTCTGTGTCTGACACCGGGAGTGTGTGATGGTACCGTGTTGAGGAATAATCACTCTGTGTCTGACCCCGGAATAGTTTGATGTGACCGTGTAGAGGAATAATCACTCTGTGTCTGACCCCGGGAGAGGGTGATGGGATGGCGTGGAGGGACATTCACTCTGTGTCTGACCCCGGGAGTGTTTGATGGTACCGTGTAGAGGAATAATCTCTCTGTGTCTGACCACGGGAGAGTGTGATGGGACGGTGTGGAAGGAGATTCACACTGTGTCTGACACCGGGAGTGTTTGATGGGAAGGTGTAGAGGAATAATCACTCTGTGTCTGACCCCGGGAGAGTGTGATGGGACGGTGTGGAAGGAGATTCACACGGTGTCTGACACCGGGAGTGTTTGATGGGACCGTGTATAGGAATAATCACTCTGTGTCTTACCCCGGAAGAGTTTGATGTGACCGTGTAGAGGAATAATCACTCTGAGTCTGACCCCGGGAGTGTGTGATGGGACGGTGGTGAAGGAGATTCACACTGTGTCTGACACCGGGAGTGTTTGATGGTACCGTGTGGAGGAATAATCTCTCTGTGTCTGACCCCGGAAGAGTGTGATGGGACGGTCTGGAAGGAGATTCACACTGTGTCTGACACCGGGAGTGTTTGATGGGACCGTGTAGAGGAATAATATCTCTGTGTCTGACCCAGGGAGTGTTTGATTGTACCGTGTAGAGGAATAAACTCTCTGTGTCTGTCCCCGGGAGTGTGTGATGGAACGGTGAGGATTGAGATTCACTCTGTGTCTGACCCCGGGAGTGTTTGATGGTACCGTGTAGAGGAATAATCTCTCTGTGTCTGACCCCCGGAGAGTGTGATGGGACGGTGTGGAAGGAGATTCACACTGTGTCTGACACCGGGAGTGTTTGATGGGACCGTGTAGAGGAATAATCACTCTGTGTCTGACCCCGGGAGAGTGTGATGGGACGGTGTGGAAGGAGATTCACACGGTGTCTGACACCGGGAGTGTTTGATGGGACCGTGTAGACGAATAATCACTCTGTGTCTGACACAGGGAGTGTGTGATGGTACCGTGTTGAGGAATAATCACTCTGTGTCTGACCCCGGAATAGTTTGATGTGACCGTGTAGAGGAATAATCACTCTGTGTCTGACCCCGGGAGAGGGTGATGGGATGGCGTGGAGGGACATTCACTCTGTGTCTGACCCCGGGAGTGTTTGATGGGACCGTGTAGAGGAATAATCACTCTGTGTCTGACCCCGAGAGAGTGTGATGGGACGGTGTGGAAGGAGATTCACACTGTGTCTGACACCGGGAGTGTTTGATGGGACCGTGTAGAGGAATAATCACTCTGTGTCTGACACCGGGAGTGTGTGATGGTACCGCGTAGAGGAATAATCTCTCTGCGTCTGACCCCGGGAGTGTGTGATGGGACGGTGAGGATTGAGATTCACTCTGTGTCAACCCCGGAAGGGTTTGATATGACCGTGTAGAGGAATAATGACTCTGTTTCTGACCCAGGGAGTGTTTGATGGGACCGTGTAGAGGAATAATCTCTCTGTGTCTGACCCAGGGAGTGTTTGATTGTACCGTGTAGAGGAATAAACTCTCTGTGTCTGTCCCCGGGAGTGTGTGATGGAACGGTGAGGATTGAGATTCACTCTGTGTCTGACCCCGGGAGTGTTTGATGGTACCGTGTAGATGAATAATCACTCTGTGTCTGACCACGGAAGTGTTTGATGTGACCTTGTAGAAGAATAATGACTCTGTGTCTGACTCCGGGAGTGTTTAATGGGACCGTGTAGAGGAATAATCACTCTGTGTCTGACCCCGGGAGAGTGTGATGGGACGGCGTGGAGGGAGACTCACTCCGTGTCTGACTCCAGCAGTGTTTGATGGGACCGTGTTGAGGAATCATCCCTCTGTGTATGACCCAGGGAGTGTGTGATGGGACCGTGTGGAGGGAGATTCACTCTGTGTCTGACCCCGGGAGTGTTTCATGGGACCGTGTAGAGGAATAATCACTCTCTGTCTGACGACCGGAGTGTGTGATGGGACGGTGTGGATTGAGATTCACTCTGTGTCTGACCCCGGGAGAGTGTGATGGGCGGTGTAGAGGAATAATCACTCTGTGGTGACCCCGGGAGTGTTTGATTGGACCGGGTAGAGGAATAATCACTCTGTGTCTGACCCCGGGTGTGTATGATGGGGCGGTGTGGATTTAATTTCACTCTGTGTCTGACCCCCGGGAGCGTTTGATGGGAACGTCTAGAGGAATAATCACTCTGTGCCTGACCCCGGGAGAGGGTGATGGGATGGCGTGGAGGGACATTCACTCTGTGTCTGACCCCGGGAGTGTTTGATGGGACCGTGTAGAGGAATAATCACTCTGTGTCTGACACCGGGAGTGTGTGATGGTACCGCGTAGAGGAATAATCTCTCTGTGTCTGACCCCGGGAGTGTGTGATGGGACGGTGAGGATTGAGATTCACTCTGTGTCTGACCCCGGAAGAGTTTGATGTGACCGTGTAGAGGAATAATGACTCTGTTTCTGACCCAGGGAGTGTTTGATGGGACCGTGTAGAGGAATAATCTCTCTGTGTCTGACCCAGGGAGTGTTTGATTGTACCGTGTAGAGGAATAAACTCTCTGTGTCTGTCCCCGGGAGTGTGTGATGGGACGGTGAGGATTGAGATTCACTCTGTGTCTGACCCCGGGAGTGTTTGATGGTACCGTGTAGAGGAATAACCTCTCTGTGTCTGACCCCGGGAGAGTGTGATGGGACGGTGTGGAAGGAGATTCACACTGTGTCTGACACCGGGAGAGTTTGATGGGACCGTGTAGAGGAATAATCACTCTGTGTCTGACCCCGGGAGAGTGTGATGGGACGGTGTGGAAGGAGATTCACACGGTGTCTGACACCGGGAGTGTTTGATGGTACCGTGTTGAGGAATAATCACTCTGTGTCTGACCCCGGAATAGTTTGATGTGACCGTGTAGAGGAATAATCACTCTGTGTCTGACCCCGGGAGAGGGTGATGGGATGGCGTGGAGGGACATTCACTCTGTGTCTGACCCCGGGAGTGTTTGATGGGACCGTGTAGAGGAATAATCACTCTGTGTCTGACCCCGAGAGAGTGTGATGGGACGGTGTGGAAGGAGATTCACACTGTGTCTGACACCGGGAGTGTTTGATGGGACCGTGTAGAGGAATAATCACTCTGTGTCTGACACCGGGAGTGTGTGATGGTACCGCGTAGAGGAATAATCTCTCTGCGTCTGACCCCGGGAGTGTGTGATGGGACGGTGAGGATTGAGATTCACTCTGTGTCAACCCCGGAAGGGTTTGATATGACCGTGTAGAGGAATAATGACTCTGTTTCTGACCCAGGGAGTGTTTGATGGGACCGTGTAGAGGAATAATCTCTCTGTGTCTGACCCAGGGAGTGTTTGATTGTACCGTGTAGAGGAATAAACTCTCTGTGTCTGTCCCCGGGAGTGTGTGATGGAACGGTGAGGATTGAGATTCACTCTGTGTCTGACCCCGGGAGTGTTTGATGGTACCGTGTAGATGAATAATCACTCTGTGTCTGACCACGGAAGTGTTTGATGTGACCTTGTAGAAGAATAATGACTCTGTGTCTGACACCGGGAGTGTTTAATGGGACTGTGTAGAGGAATAATCACTCTGTGTCTGACCCCGGGAGAGTGTGATGGGACGGCGTGGAGGGAGACTCACTCCGTGTCTGACTCCAGCAGTGTTTGATGGGACCGTGTTGAGGAATCATCCCTCTGTGTATGACCCAGGGAGTGTGTGATGGGACCGTGTGGAGGGAGATTCACTCTGTGTCTGACCCCGGGAGTGTTTCATGGGACCGTGTAGAGGAATAATCACTCTCTGTCTGACGACCGGAGTGTGTGATGGGACGGTGTGGATTGAGATTCACTCTGTGTCTGACCCCGGGAGAGTGTGATGGGCGGTGTAGAGGAATAATCACTCTGTGGTGACCCCGGGAGTGTTTGATTGGACCGGGTAGAGGAATAATCACTCTGTGTCTGACCCCGGGTGTGTATGATGGGGCGGTGTGGATTTAATTTCACTCTGTGTCTGACCCCCGGGAGCGTTTGATGGGAACGTCTAGAGGAATAATCACTCTGTGCCTGACCCCGGGAGAGGGTGATGGGATGGCGTGGAGGGACATTCACTCTGTGTCTGACCCCGGGAGTGTTTGATGGGACCGTGTAGAGGAATAATCACTCTGTGTCTGACACCGGGAGTGTGTGATGGTACCGCGTAGAGGAATAATCTCTCTGTGTCTGACCCCGGGAGTGTGTGATGGGACGGTGAGGATTGAGATTCACTCTGTGTCTGACCCCGGAAGAGTTTGATGTGACCGTGTAGAGGAATAATGACTCTGTTTCTGACCCAGGGAGTGTTTGATGGGACCGTGTAGAGGAATAATCTCTCTGTGTCTGACCCAGGGAGTGTTTGATTGTACCGTGTAGAGGAATAAACTCTCTGTGTCTGTCCCCGGGAGTGTGTGATGGGACGGTGAGGATTGAGATTCACTCTGTGTCTGACCCCGGGAGTGTTTGATGGTACCGTGTAGAGGAATAACCTCTCTGTGTCTGACCCCGGGAGAGTGTGATGGGACGGTGTGGAAGGAGATTCACACTGTGTCTGACACCGGGAGAGTTTGATGGGACCGTGTAGAGGAATAATCACTCTGTGTCTGACCCCGGGAGAGTGTGATGGGACGGTGTGGAAGGAGATTCACACGGTGTCTGACACCGGGAGTGTTTGATGGGACCGTGTAGACGAATAATCACTCTGTGTCTGACACCGGGAGTGTGTGATGGTACCGTGTTGAGAAATAATCACTCTGTGTCTGACCCCGGAATAGTTTGATGTGACCGTGTAGAGGAATAATCACTCTGTGTCTGACACCGGGAGAGTGTGATCGTACCGTGTAGAGGAATAATGACTCTGTTTCTGACCCCGGGAGTGTTTGATGGGACCGTGTAGAGGAATAATCACTCTGTGTCTGACCCACGGAGCGTTTGATGGGAACGTCTAGAGGAATAATCACTCTGTGTCTGACCCAGGGAGAGTTTCATGGGGCCGTGTAGATTAATATTCACTCTGTGTCTGAACACGGGAGTGTTTGATGGGACCGTGTAGAGGAATAATCACTCTGTGTCTTACCCCGGAAGAGTTTGATGTGACCGTGTAGAGGAATAATGACTCTGTTTCTGACACCGGGAGTGTTTGATGGGACCGTGTAGAGGAATAATCTCTCTGTGTCTGACCAGGGAGTGATTGATGGTACCGTGTAGAGGAATAATCTCTCTGTGTCTGACCCCGGGAGTGTGTGATGGGACGGTGAGGATTGAGATTCACTCTGTGTCTGACCCCGGGGGTGTTTGATGGTACCGTGTGGAGGAATAATCTCTCTGTGTCTGACCCCGGGAGTGTGTGATGGGACGCTGTGGATTGAGATTCACTCTGTGTCTGACGCCGGAAGTGTTTGATCGGACCTTGTAGTGGAAAAATCACTCTGTGTCTTACCCCCGGAGTGTTTGATGGATCCGTGTAGAGGAATAATCACTCTGTGTCTGACCCCCGGGAGCGTTTGATGGGACCGTGTAGAGGAATAATCACTCTGTGTGTGACCCCGGGAGAGTTTGATGGTGCCGTGTAGAGGAATAATCCCTATGTGTCTGACCCCGGGAGTGTTTGATGGGACCGTGTAGAGGAATAATCACTCTGTGTCTGACCCCGGGAGTGTGTGATTGGACGGTGTTGAAGGAGATTCACACTGTGTCTGACACCGGGAGTCTATGATGGTACCGTGTAGAGGAATAATCTCTCTGTGTCTGACCCCGGGAGTGAGTGATGGGACGGTGTGGAGGGAGATTCACTCTGTGTCTGAAACCGGGAGTGTGTGATGGGCAGTGTGGAGGAATAATCACTCCGTGTCTGACCCCGGGAATTTGTGACGGGACGGTGTGGACGGAGATTCACTCTGTGTCTGACCCCGGGAGTGTTTAATGGGACCGTGTAGAGGAATAATCACTCTGTGTCTGACCCCGGGAGAGTGTGATGGGACGGCGTGGAGGGAGACTCACTCCGTGTCTGACTCCAGCAGTGTTTGATGGGACCGTGTTGAGGAATCATCCCTCTGTGTATGACCCAGGGAGTGTGTGATGGGACCGTGTGGAGGGAGATTCACTCTGTGTCTGAACCCGGGAGTGTGTGATGGGCGGTGTAGAGGAATAATCACTCTGTGTCTGACCCCAGGATTTTGTGACTGGACGGTGTGGAGGGAGATTCACTCTGTGTCTGACCCCGGGAGTGTTTCATGGGACCGTGTAGAGGAATAATCACTCTGTGTCTGACGACCGGAGTGTGTGATGGGACGGTGTGGATTGAGATTCACTCTGTGTCTGACCCCGGGAGAGTGTGATGGGCGGTGTAGAGGAATAATCACTCTGTGGTGACCCCGGGAGTGTTTGATTGGACCGGGTAGAGGAATAATCACTCTGTGTCTGACCCCGGGTGTGTATGATGGGACGGTGTGGATTTAATTTCACTCTGTGTCTGACCCCCGGGAGCGTTTGATGGGAACGTCTAGAGGAATAATCACTCTTTGTCTGAACCCGGGAGAGGGTGATGGGATGGCGTGGAGGGACATTCACTCTGTGTCTGACCCCGGGAGTGTTTGACGGGACCGTGTAGAGGAATAATCACTCTGTGTCTGACCCCGGGAGAGTGTGATGGGACGGTGTGGAAGGAGATTCACACTGTGACTGACACCGGGAGTGTTTGATGGGACCGTGTAGAGGAATAATCACTCTGTGTCTGACACCGGGAGTGTGTGATGGTACCGCGTAGAGGAATAATCTCTCTGTGTCTGACCCCGGGAGTGTGTGATTGGACGGTGAGGATTGAGATTCACTCTGTGTCTGACCCCGGAAGAGTTTGATGTGACCGTGTAGAGGAATAATGACTCTGTTTCTGACCCAGGGAGTGTTTGATGGGACCGTGTAGAGGAATAATCTCTCTGTGTCTGACCCAGGGAGTGTTTGATTGTACCGTGTAGAGGAATAAACTCTCTGTGTCTGTCCCCGGGAGTGTGTGATGGGACGGTGAGGATTGAGATTCACTCTGTGTCTGACCCCGGGAGTGTTTGATGGTACCGTGTAGAGGAATAATCTCTCTGTGTCTGACCCCGGGAGAGTGTGATGGGACGGTGTGGAAGGAGATTCACACTGTGTCTGACACCGGGAGTGTTTGATGGGACCGTGTAGAGGAATAATCACTCTGTGTCTGACCCCGGGAGAGTGTGATGGGACGGTGTGGAAGGAGATTCACACGGTGTCTGACACCGGGAGTGTTTGATGTGACCGTGTAGAGGAATAATCACTCTGTGTCTGACACCGGGAGTGTGTGATGGTACCGTGTTGAGAAATAATCACTCTGTGTCTGACCCCGGAATAGTTTGATGTGACCGTGTAGAGGAATAATCACTCTGTGTCTGACACCGGGAGAGTGTGATGGTACCGTGTAGAGGAATAATGACTCTGTTTCTGACCCCGGGAGTGTTTGATGGGACCGTGTAGAGGAATAATCACTCTGTGTCTGACCCACGGAGCGTTTGATGGGAACGTCTAGAGGTATAATCACTCTGTGTCTGACCCAGGGAGCGTTTCATGGGGCCGTGTAGATTAATATTCACTCTGTGTCTGACCACGGGAGTGTTTGATGGGACCGTGTATAGGAATAATCACTCTGTGTCTTACCCCGGAAGAGTTTGATGTGACCGTGTAGAGGAATAATCACTCTGAGTCTGACCCCGGGAGTGTGTGATGCGACGGTGGTGAAGGAGATTCACACTGTGTCTGACACCGGGAGTGTTTGATGGTACCGTGTGGAGGAATAATCTCTCTGTGTCTGACCCCGGAAGAGTGTGATGGGACGGTCTGGAAGGAGATTCACACTGTGTCTGACACCGGGAGTGTTTGATGGGACCGTGTAGAGGAATAATCTCTCTGTGTCTGACCCAGGGAGTGTTTGATTGTACCGTGTAGAGGAATAAACTCTCTGTGTCTGTCCCCGGGAGTGTGTGATGGAACGGTGAGGATTGAGATTCACACTGTGTCTGACCCCGGGAGTGTTTGATGGTACCGTGTAGAGGAATAATCTCTCTGTGTCTGACCCCCGGAGAGTGTGATGGGACGGTGTGGAAGGAGATTCACACTGTGTCTGACACCGGGAGTGTTTGATGGGACCGTGTAGAGGAATAATCACTCTGTGTCTGACCCCGGGAGAGTGTGATGGGACGGTGTGGAAGGAGATTCACACGGTGTCTGACACCGGGAGTGTTTGATGGGACCGTGTAGACGAATAATCACTCTGTGTCTGACCCACGGAGCGTTTGATGGGAACGTCTAGAGGAATAATCACTCTGTGTCTGACCCAGGGAGAGTTTCATGGGGCCGTGTAGATTAATATTCACTCTGTGTCTGACCACGGGAGTGTTTGATGGGACCGTGTATAGGAATAATCACTCTGTGTCTTAACCCGGAAGAGTTTGATGTGACCGTGTAGAGGAATAATGACTCTGTTTCTGACCCAGGGAGTGTTTGATGGGACCATGTAGAGGAATAATCTCTCTGTGTCTGACCCAGGGAGTGTTTGATTGTACCGTGTAGAGGAATAAACTCTCTGTGTCTGTCCCCGGGAGTGTGTGATGGGACGGTGAGGATTGAGATTCACAAGGTGTCTGACACCGGGAGTGTTTGATGGGACCGTGTAGAGGAATAATCCCTCTGTGTCTGACACCGGGAGTGTGTGATGGTACCGTGTTGAGGAATAATCACTCTGTGTCTGACCCCGGAATAGTTTGATGTGACCGTGTAGAGGAATAATCACTCTGTGTCTGACACCGGGAGAGTGTGATGGTACCGTGTAGAGGAATAATGACTCTGTTTCTGACCCCGGGAGTGTTTGATGGGACCGTGTAGAGGAATAATCACTCTGTGTCTGACCCACGGAGCGTTTGATGGGAACGTCTAGAGGAATAATCACTCTGTGTCTGACCCAGGGAGAGTTTCATGGGGCCGTGTAGATTAATATTCACTCTGTGTCTGACCACGGGAGTGTTTGATGGGACCGTGTAGAGGAATAATCACTCTGTGTCTGACACCGGGAGAGTGTGATGGTACCGTGTAGAGGAATAATGACTCTGTTTCTGACCCACGGAGCGTTTGATGGGAACGTCTAGAGGAATAATCACTCTGTGTCTGACCCAGGGAGAGTTTCATGGGGCCGTGTAGAGGAATAATCTCTCTGTGTCTGACCCCGGGAGTGTTTGATGGGACCGTGTAGAGGAATAATCACTCTGTGTCTGACACCCGGGAGCGTTTGATGGGACCGTGTAGAGGAATAATCACTCCGTGTCTGACCCCGGGAGTGTGTGATGGGACGGTGTTGAAGGAGATTCACACTGTCTCTGACCCCGGGAGTGTGTGATGGTACCGTGTAGAGGAATAATCACTCTGTGTCTGACCACGGAAGAGTCTGATGTGACCTTGTAGAGGAATAATGACTCTGTGTCTGAACCCCGGGAGCGTTTGATGTGACCGTGTAGAGGAATAATCACTCTGTGTCTGACCCCGGGAGAGTTTTATGGGCTGTGTAGAGGAATAATCACTCTGTGGCTGACCCCGGGAGTGTTTGACGGTACGTGTGGAGGAATAATCTCTCTGTGTCTGACCCCGGGAGTGTGTGATGGGACGGTGGTGAAGGAGATTCACACTGTGTCTGACACAGGGAGTGTGTGATGGTACCGTGTAGAGGAATAATCACTCCGTGTCTGACCATGGAAGAGTCTGATGTGACCTTGTTGAGGAATAATGACTCTGTGTCTTACCACCGGAGTGCTTGATGGGACCGTGTAGAGGAATAATCACTCTGTGTCTGACCCCGGGAGTGTGTGATGGGACGGTTTTGAAGGAGATTCACACTGTCTCTGACCCCGGGAGTGTGTGATGGTACCGTGTAGAGGAATAATCATTCTGTGTCTGACCACGGAAGAGTCTGATGTGACCTTGTAGAGGAATAATCACTCTGCGTCTGACCCCGGGAGTGTTTGATGGTACCGTGTACAGGAATAATCTCTCTGTCTGACCCCGGGAGTGTGTGATGGGCGGTGTAGAGGAATAATCACTCCGTGTCTGACCTAGGGAGTTTGTGACGGGACGGTGTGGAGGGAGATTCACTCTGTGTCTGACCCCGGGAGTGTTTGATGGGACCGAGTAGAGGAAGAATCACTCTGAGTCTGACCCCGGGAGTGTGTGTTGGGACGGTGTGGACGAAGATTCCCTTTGAGTCTGACCCCGGGAATGTTTGATGGGACCGTGTAGAGGAATAATCGCTCTGTGTCTGACCCCCGGGAGTGTTTGATGGGACCGTGTAGAGGAATAATCACTCTGTGTTTGACCACGGGAGTGTGTGTTGCGTCCGTGTAGGGGATTAATCACTCTGTGTCTGACCACGGGAGTGTGTGATGGGACGGGGTGGAGGAATAATGACTCTGTGTCTGTCCCCGGGAGTGTGTGATGGACGGTGAGGATTGAGATTAACTCGGTGTCTGACCCCGGGAGTGTTTGATGGGACCTTGTAGTGGAATAATCACTCTGTGTCTTACCCCCGGAGTGTTTGATGGGATCGTGTAGAGAAATAATCACTCTGTGTCTGACCCCCGGGAGCGTTTGATGGGACCGTGTAGAGGAATAATCACTCCGTGTCTGACCCCGGGAGTGTGTGATGGGACGGTGTTGAAGGAGATTCACACTGTCTCTGACCCCGGGAGTGTGTGATGGTACCGTGTAGAGGAATAATCACTCTGTGTCTGACCACGGAAGAGTCTGATGTGACCTTGTAGAGGAATAATGACTCTGTGTCTGACCCCCGGGAGCGTTTGATGTGACCGTGTAGAGGAATAATCACTCTGTGTCTGACCCACGGAGCGTTTGATGGGAACGTCTAGAGGAATAATCACTCTGTGTCTCACCCAGGGAGAGTTTCATGGGGCCGTGTAGATTAATATTCACTCTGTGTCTGACCACGGGAGTGTTTGATGGGACCGTGTATAGGAATAATCACTCTGTGTCTTACCCCGGAAGAGTTTGATGTGACCGTGTAGAGGAATAATGACTCTGTTTCTGACCCAGGGAGTGTTTGATGGTATCGTGTAGAGGAATAATCTCTCTGTGTCTGACCCCGGGAGTGTTTGATGGGACCGTGTAGAGGAATAATCACTCTGTGTCTGACACCCGGGAGCGTTTGATGGGACCGTGTAGAGGAATAATCACTCCGTGTCTGACCCGGGGAGTGTGTGATGGGACGGTGTTGAAGGAGATTCACACTGTCTCTGACCCCGGGAGTGTGTGATGGTACCGTGTAGAGGAATAATCACTCTGTGTCTGACCACGGAAGAGTCTGATGTGACCTTGTAGAGGAATAATGACTCTGTGTCTGAACCCCGGGAGCGTTTGATGTGACCGTGTAGAGGAATAATCACTCTGTGTCTGACCCCGGGAGAGTTTTATGGGCTGTGTAGAGGAATAATCACTCTGTGGCTGACCCCGGGAGTGTTTGACGGTACGTGTGGAGGAATAATCTCTCTGTGTCTGACCCCGGGAGTGTGTGATGGGACGGTGGTGAAGGAGATTCACACTGTGTCTGACACAGGGAGTGTGTGATGGTACCGTGTAGAGGAATAATCACTCTGTGTCTGACCACGGAAGAGTCTGATGTGACCTTGTAGAGGAATAATGACTCTGTGTCTGACCCCCGGGAGCGTTTGATGTGACCGTGTAGAGGAATAATCACTCTGTGTCTGACACACGGAGCGTTTGATGGGAACGTCTAGAGGAATAATCACTCTGTGTCTCACCCAGGGAGAGTTTCATGGGGCCGTGTAGATTAATATTCACACGGTGTCTGACACCGGGAGTGTTTGATGGGACCGTGTAGACGAATAATCACTCTGTGTCTGACACCGGGAGTGTGTGATGGTACCGTGTTGAGGAATAATCACTCTGTGTCTGACCCCGGAATAGTTTGATGTGACCGTGTAGAGGAATAATCACTCTGTGTCTGACACCGGGAGAGTGTGATGGTACCGTGTAGAGGAATAATGACTCTGTTTCTGACCCACGGAGTGTTTGATGGGACCGTGTAGAGGAATAATCACTCTGTGTCTGACCCACGGAGCGTTTGATGGGAACGTCTAGACGAATAATCACTCTGTGTCTGACCCAGGGAGAGTTTCATGGGGCCGTGTAGATTAATATTCACTCTGTGTCTGACCACGGGAGTGTTTGATGGGACCGTGTATAGGAATAATCACTCTGTGTCTTACCCCGGAAGAGTTTGATGTGACCGTGTAGAGGAATAATGACTCTGTTTCTGACCCAGGGAGTGTTTGATGGGACCGTGTAGAGGAATAATCACTCTGTGTCTGACACCCGGGAGCGTTTGATGGGACCGTGTAGAGGAATAATCACTCCGTGTCTGACCCCGGGAGTGTGTGATGGGACGGTGTTGAAGGAGATTCACACTGTCTCTAACCCCGGGAGCGTTTGATGTGACCGTGTAGAGGAATAATCACTCTGTGTCTGACCCCGGGAGAGTTTTATGGGCTGTGTAGAGGAATAATCACTCTGTGGCTGACCCCGGGAGTGTTTGACGGTACGTGTGGAGGAATAATCTCTCTGTGTCTGACCCCGGGAGTGTGTGATGGGACGGTGGTGAAGGAGATTCACACTGTGTCTGACACAGGGAGTGTGTGATGGTACCGTGTAGAGGAATAATCACTCCGTGTCTGACCATGGAAGAGTCTGATGTGACCTTGTTGAGGAATAATGACTCTGTGTCTTACCACCGGAGTGCTTGATGGGACCGTGTAGAGGAATAATCACTCTGTGTCTGACCCCGGGAGTGTGTGATGGGACGGTTTTGAAGGAGATTCACACTGTCTCTGACCCCGGGAGTGTGTGATGGTACCGTGTAGAGGAATAATCATTCTGTGTCTGACCACGGAAGAGTCTGATGTGACCTTGTAGAGGAATAATCACTCTGCGTCTGACCCCGGGAGTGTTTGATGGTACCGTGTACAGGAATAATCTCTCTGTCTGACCCCGGGAGTGTGTGATGGGCGGTGTAGAGGAATAATCACTCCGTGTCTGACCTAGGGAGTTTGTGACGGGACGGTGTGGAGGGAGATTCACTCTGTGTCTGACCCCGGGAGTGTTTGATGGGACCGAGTAGAGGAAGAATCACTCTGAGTCTGACCCCGGGAGTGTGTGTTGGGACGGTGTGGACGAAGATTCCCTTTGAGTCTGACCCCGGGAATGTTTGATGGGACCGTGTAGAGGAATAATCGCTCTGTGTCTGACCCCCGGGAGTGTTTGATGGGACCGTGTAGAGGAATAATCACTCTGTGTTTGACCACGGGAGTGTGTGTTGCGTCCGTGTAGGGGATTAATCACTCTGTGTCTGACCACGGGAGTGTGTGATGGGACGGGGTGGAGGAATAATGACTCTGTGTCTGTCCCCGGGAGTGTGTGATGGACGGTGAGGATTGAGATTAACTCGGTGTCTGACCCCGGGAGTGTTTGATGGGACCTTGTAGTGGAATAATCACTCTGTGTCTTACCCCCGGAGTGTTTGATGGGATCGTGTAGAGAAATAATCACTCTGTGTCTGACCCCCGGGAGCGTTTGATGGGACCGTGTAGAGGAATAATCACTCCGTGTCTGACCCCGGGAGTGTGTGATGGGACGGTGTTGAAGGAGATTCACACTGTCTCTGACCCCGGGAGTGTGTGATGGTACCGTGTAGAGGAATAATCACTCTGTGTCTGACCACGGAAGAGTCTGATGTGACCTTGTAGAGGAATAATGACTCTGTGTCTGACCCCCGGGAGCGTTTGATGTGACCGTGTAGAGGAATAATCACTCTGTGTCTGACCCACGGAGCGTTTGATGGGAACGTCTAGAGGAATAATCACTCTGTGTCTCACCCAGGGAGAGTTTCATGGGGCCGTGTAGATTAATATTCACTCTGTGTCTGACCACGGGAGTGTTTGATGGGACCGTGTATAGGAATAATCACTCTGTGTCTTACCCCGGAAGAGTTTGATGTGACCGTGTAGAGGAATAATGACTCTGTTTCTGACCCAGGGAGTGTTTGATGGTATCGTGTAGAGGAATAATCTCTCTGTGTCTGACCCCGGGAGTGTTTGATGGGACCGTGTAGAGGAATAATCACTCTGTGTCTGACACCCGGGAGCGTTTGATGGGACCGTGTAGAGGAATAATCACTCCGTGTCTGACCCGGGGAGTGTGTGATGGGACGGTGTTGAAGGAGATTCACACTGTCTCTGACCCCGGGAGTGTGTGATGGTACCGTGTAGAGGAATAATCACTCTGTGTCTGACCACGGAAGAGTCTGATGTGACCTTGTAGAGGAATAATGACTCTGTGTCTGAACCCCGGGAGCGTTTGATGTGACCGTGTAGAGGAATAATCACTCTGTGTCTGACCCCGGGAGAGTTTTATGGGCTGTGTAGAGGAATAATCACTCTGTGGCTGACCCCGGGAGTGTTTGACGGTACGTGTGGAGGAATAATCTCTCTGTGTCTGACCCCGGGAGTGTGTGATGGGACGGTGGTGAAGGAGATTCACACTGTGTCTGACACAGGGAGTGTGTGATGGTACCGTGTAGAGGAATAATCACTCTGTGTCTGACCACGGAAGAGTCTGATGTGACCTTGTAGAGGAATAATGACTCTGTGTCTGACCCCCGGGAGCGTTTGATGTGACCGTGTAGAGGAATAATCACTCTGTGTCTGACCCACGGAGCGTTTGATGGGAACGTCTAGAGGAATAATCACTCTGTGTCTCACCCAGGGAGAGTTTCATGGGGCCGTGTAGATTAATATTCACACGGTGTCTGACACCGGGAGTGTTTGATGGGACCGTGTAGACGAATAATCACTCTGTGTCTGACACCGGGAGTGTGTGATGGTACCGTGTTGAGGAATAATCACTCTGTGTCTGACCCCGGAATAGTTTGATGTGACCGTGTAGAGGAATAATCACTCTGTGTCTGACACCGGGAGAGTGTGATGGTACCGTGTAGAGGAATAATGACTCTGTTTCTGACCCACGGAGTGTTTGATGGGACCGTGTAGAGGAATAATCACTCTGTGTCTGACCCACGGAGCGTTTGATGGGAACGTCTAGACGAATAATCACTCTGTGTCTGACCCAGGGAGAGTTTCATGGGGCCGTGTAGATTAATATTCACTCTGTGTCTGACCACGGGAGTGTTTGATGGGACCGTGTATAGGAATAATCACTCTGTGTCTTACCCCGGAAGAGTTTGATGTGACCGTGTAGAGGAATAATGACTCTGTTTCTGACCCAGGGAGTGTTTGATGGGACCGTGTAGAGGAATAATCACTCTGTGTCTGACACCCGGGAGCGTTTGATGGGACCGTGTAGAGGAATAATCACTCCGTGTCTGACCCCGGGAGTGTGTGATGGGACGGTGTTGAAGGAGATTCACACTGTCTCTGACCCCGGGAGTGTGTGATGGTACCGTGTAGAGGAATAATCACTCTGTGTCTGACCACGGAAGAGTCTGATGTGACCTTGTAGAGGAATAATGACTCCGTGTCTGAACCCCGGGAGCGTTTGATGTGACCGTGTAGAGGAATAATCACTCTGTGTCTGACCCCGGGAGAGTTTTATGGGCTGTGTAGAGGAATAATCACTCTGTGGCTGACCCCGGGAGTGTTTGACGGTACGTGTAGAGGAATAATCTCTCTGTGTCTGACCCCGGGAGTGTGTGATGGGACGGTGGTGAAGGAGATTCACACTGTGTCTGACACAGGGAGTGTGTGATGGTACCGTGTAGAGGAATAATCACTCCGTGTCTGACCACGGAAGAGTCTGATGTGACCTTGTTGAGGAATAATGACTCTGTGTCTTACCACCGGAGTGCTTGATGGGACCGTGTAGAGGAATAATCAATCTGTGTCTGACCCCCGGGAGCGTTTGATGGGACCGTTTAGAGGAATATTCACTCTGTGTCTGACCCCGGGAGAATTTGATGGTACCGTGTAGAGGAATAATCACTCTGTGTCTGACCCCGGGAGTGTGTGATGGGACGGTGTTGAAGGAGATTCACACTGTCTCTGACCCCGGGAGTGTGTGATGGTACCGTGTAGAGGAATAATCACTCTGTGTCTGACCACGGAAGAGTCTGATGTGACCTTGTAGAGGAATAATGACTCTGTGTCTGACCCCCGGGAGCGTTTGATGTGACCGTGTAGAGGAATAATCACTCTGTGTCTGACCCACGGAGCGTTTGATGGGAACGTCTAGAGGAATAATCACTCTGTGTCTGACCCAGGGAGAGTTTCATGGGGCCGTGTAGATTAATATTCACTCTGTGTCTGACCACGGGAGTGTTTGATGGGACCGTGTATAGGAATAATCACTCTGTGTCTTACCCCGGAAGAGTTTGATGTGACCGTGTAGAGGAATAATGACTCTGTTTCTGACACAGGGAGTGTTTGATGGGACCGTGTAGAGGAATAATCTCTCTGTGTCTGACCCCGGGAGTGTGTGATGGGACGGTGGTGAAGGAGATTCACACTGTGTCTGACACAGGGAGTGTGTGATGATACCGTGTAGAGGAATAATCACTCCGTGTCTGACCACGGAAGAGTCTGATGTGACCTTGTTGAGGAATAATGACTCTGTGTCTTACCACCGGAGTGCTTGATGGGACCGTGTAGAGGAATAATCACTCTGTGTCTGACCCCGGGAGTGTGTGATGGGACGGTTTTGAAGGGGATTCACACTGTCTCTGACCCCGGGAGTGTGTGATTGTACCGTGTAGAGGAATAATCATTCTGTGTCTGACCACGGAAGAGTCTGATGTGACCTTGTAGAGGAATAATCACTCTGCGTCTGACCCCGGGAGTGTTTGATGGTACCGTGTAGAGGAATAATCTCTCTGTCTGACCCCGGGAGTGTGTGATGGGACGGTGTGGAGGGAGATTCACTCTGTGTCTGACACCGGGAGTGTGTGATGGGCGGTGTAGAGGAATAATCACTCCGTGTCTGACCTAGGGAGTTTGTGACGGGACGGTGTGGAGGGAGATTCACTCTGTGTCTGACCCCGGGAGTGTTTGATGGGACCGAGTAGAGGAATAATCGCTCTGTGTCTGACCCCCGGGAGTGTTTGATGGGACCGTGTAGAGGAATAATCACTCTGTGTTTGACCACGGGAGTGTGTGTTGCGTCGGTGTAGGGGATTAATCACTCTGTGTCTGACCACGGGAGTGTGTGATGGGACGGTGTGGAAGGAGATTCACACTGTGTCTGACACCGGGAGTGTTTGATGGGACCGTGTAGAGGAATAATCACTCTGTGTCTGACACCGGGTGTGTGTGATGGTACCGCGTAGAGGAATAATCTCTCTGCGTCTGCCCCCGGGAGTGTGTGATGGGACGGTGAGGATTGAGATTCACTCTGTGTCTGACCCCGGAAGGGTTTGATATGACCGTGTAGAGGAATAATGACTCTGTTTCTGACCCAGGGAGTGTTTGATGGGACCGTGTAGAGGAATAATCTCTCTGTGTCTGACCCAGGAAGTGTTTGATTGTACCGTGTAGAGGAATAAACTCTCTGTGTCTGTCCCCGGGAGTGTGTGATGGAACGGTGAGGATTGAGATTCACTCTGTGTCTGACCCCGGGAGTGTTTGATGGTACCGTGTAGAGGAATAATCTCTCTGTGTCTCACCCCCGGAGAGTGTGATGGGACGGTGTGGAAGGAGATTCACACTGTGTCTGACACCGGGAGTGTTTGATGGGACCGTGTAGGGGAATAATCACTCTGTGTCTGACCCCGGGAGAGTGTGATGGGACGGTGTGGAAGGAGATTCACACGGTGTCTGACACCGGGAGTGTTTGATGGGACCGTGTAGACGAATAATCACTCTGTGTCTGACACCGGGAGTGTGTGATGGTACCGTGTTGAGGAATAATCACTCTGTGTCTGACCCCGGAATAGTTTGATGTGACCGTGTAGAGGAATAATCACTCTGTGTCTGACACCGGGAGAGTGTGATGGTACCGTGTAGAGGAATAATGACTCTGTTTCTGACCCCGGGAGTGTTTGATGGGACCGTGTAGAGGAATAATCACTCTGTGTCTGACGCACGGAGCGTTTGATGGGAACGTCTAGAGGAATAATCACTCTGTGTCTGACCCAGGGAGAGTTTCATGGGGCCGTGTAGATTAATATTCACTCTGTGTCTGGCCACGGGAGTGTTTGATGGGACCGTGTATAGGAATAATCACTCTGTGTCTTACCCCGGAAGAGTTTGATGTGACCGTGTAGAGGAATAATGACTCTGTTTCTGACCCAGGGAGAGTCTGATGTGACCTTGTAGAGGAATAATGACTCTGTGTCTGAACACCGGGAGCGTTTGATGTGACCGTGTAGAGGAATAATCACTCTGTGTCTGACCCCGGGAGAGTTTTATGGGCTGTGTAGAGGAATAATCACTCTGTGGCTGACCCCGGGAGTGTTTGACGGTACGTGTAGAGGACTAATCTCTCTGTGTCTGACCCCGGGAGTGTGTGATGGGACGGTGGTGAAGGAGATTCACACTGTGTCTGACACAGGGAGTGTGTGATGGTACCGTGTAGAGGAATAATCACTCCGTGTCTGACCACGGAAGAGTCTGATGTGACCTTGTTGAGGAATAATGACTCTGTGTCTTACCACCGGAGTGCTTGATGGGACCGTGTAGAGGAATAATCAATCTGTGTCTGACCCCGGGAGAATTTGATGGTACCGTGTAGAGGAATAATCACACTGTGTCTGACCCCGGGAGTGTGTGATGGGACGCTTTTGATGGGGATTCACACTGTCTCTGACCCCGGGAGTGTGTGATGGTACCGTGTAGAGGAATAATCATTCTGTGTCTGACCACGGAAGAGTCTGATATGACCTTGTAGAGGAATAATCACTCTGCGTCTGACCCCGGGAGTGTTTGATGGTACCGTGTAGAGGAATAATCTCTCTGTCTGACCCCGGGAGTGTGTGATGGGACGGTGTGGAGGGAGATTCACTCTGTGTCTGACACCGGGAGTGTGTGATGGGCGGTGTAGAGGAATAATCACTCCGTGTCTGACCTAGGGAGTTTGTGACGGGATGGTGTGGAGGGAGATTCACTCTGTTTCTGACCCCGGGAGTGTTTGATGGGACTGAGTAGAGGAATAATCACTCTGAGTCTGACCCCGGGAGTGTGTGTTGGGACGGTGTGGACGGAGATTCCCTTTGAGTCTGACCCCGGGAGTGTTTGATGGGAACGTGTAGAGGAATAATCGCTCTGTGTCTGACCCCCGGGAGTGTTTGATGGGACCGTGTAGAGGAATAATCACTCTGTGTTTGACCACGGGAGTGTGTGTTGCGTCGGTGTAGGGGATTAATCACTCTGTGTGTGACCACGGGAGTGTGTGATGGGACGGGGTGGAGGAATAATGACTCTGTGTCTGTCCCCGGGAGTGTGTGATGGGACGGTGTAGAGGAATAATCTCTCTGTGTCTGACCCCGGGAGTGTTTGATGGGACCTTGTAGTGGAATAATCACTCTGTGTCTTACCCCCGGAGTGTTTGATGGGACCGTGTAGAGAAATAATCACTCTGTGTCTTACCCCCGGGAGCGTTTGATGGGACCGTGTAGAGGAATAATCACTCCGTGTCTGACCCCGGGAGTGTGTGATGGGACGGTGTTGAAGGAGATTCACACTGTTTCTGACCCCGGGAGTGTGTGATGGTACCGTGTAGAGGAATAATCACTCTGTGTCTGACCACGGAAGAGTCTGATGTGACCTTGTAGAGGAATAATGACTCTGTGTCTCACCCCCGGGAGCGTTTGATGTGACCGTGTAGAGGAATAATCACTCTGTGTCTGACCCAGGGAGAGTTTGATGGGCGGTGTAGAGGAATAATCACTCTGTGGCTGACCCCGGGAGTGTTTGACGGTACCTGTAGAGGAATAATCTCTCTGTGTCTGACCCCGGAGTGTTTGATGGGACCGTTTATAGGAATAATCACTCTGTGTCTGACCCCGGGAGCGTTTGATGGGACCGTGTAGAGGAATAATCACTCCGTGTCTGACCCCGGGAGTGTGTGATGGGACGGTGTTGAAGGAGATTCACACTGTCTCTGACCCCGGGAGTGTGTGATGGTACCGTGTAGAGGAATAATCACTCTGTGTCTGACCACGGAAGAGTCTGATGTGACCTTGTAGAGGAATAATGACTCTGTGTCTGACCCCCGGGAGCGGTTGATGTGACCGTGTAGATGAATAATCACTCTGTGGCTGACCCCGGGAGTGTTTGACGGTACGTGTAGAGGAATAATCTCTCTGTGTCTGACCCCGGGAGTGTGTGATGGGACGGTGGTGAAGGAGATTCACACTGTGTCTGACACAGGGAGTGTGTGATGATACCGTGTAGAGGAATAATCACTCCGTGTCTGACCACGGAAGAGTCTGATGTGACCTTGTTGAGGAATAATGACTCTGTGTCTTACCACCGGAGTGCTTGATGGGACCGTGTAGAGGAATAATCACTCTGTGTCTGACCCCGGGAGTGTGTGATGGGACGGTTTTGAAGGGGATTCACACTGTCTCTGACCCCGGGAGTGTGTGATTGTACCGTGTAGAGGAATAATCATTCTGTGTCTGACCACGGAAGAGTCTGATGTGACCTTGTAGAGGAATAATCACTCTGCGTCTGACCCCGGGAGTGTTTGATGGTACCGTGTAGAGGAATAATCTCTCTGTCTGACCCCGGGAGTGTGTGATGGGACGGTGTGGAGGGAGATTCACTCTGTGTCTGACACCGGGAGTGTGTGATGGGCGGTGTAGAGGAATAATCACTCCGTGTCTGACCTAGGGAGTTTGTGACGGGACGGTGTGGAGGGAGATTCACTCTGTGTCTGACCCCGGGAGTGTTTGATGGGACCGAGTAGAGGAATAATCGCTCTGTGTCTGACCCCCGGGAGTGTTTGATGGGACCGTGTAGAGGAATAATCACTCTGTGTTTGACCACGGGAGTGTGTGTTGCGTCGGTGTAGGGGATTAATCACTCTGTGTCTGACCACGGGAGTGTGTGATGGGACGGGGTGGAGGAATAATGACTCTGTGTCTGTCCCCGGGAGTGTGTCTTGGGACGGTGTGGACGGAGATTCCCTTTGAGTCTGACCCCGGGAGTGTTTGATGGGACCGTGTAGAGGAATAATCGCTCTGTGTCTGACCCCCGGGAGTGTTTGATGGGACCGTGTAGAGGAATAATCACTCTGTGTTTGACCACGGGAGTGAGTGTTGCGTCGGTGTAGGGGATTAATCACTCTGTGTCTGACCACGGGAGTGTGTGATGGGACGGGGTGGAGGAATAATGACTCTGTGTCTGTCCCCGGGAGTGTGTGATGGGACGGTGAGGATTGAGATTAACTCTGTGTCTGAACCCGGGAGTGTTTGATGGGACCGTGTAGAGGAATAATCTCTCTGTGTCTGACCCCGGGAGTGTTTGATGGGACCTTGTAGTGGAATAATCACTCTGTGTCTTACCCCCGGAGTGTTTGATGGGACCGTGTAGAGAAATAATCACTCTGTGTCTGACCCCCGGGAGCGTTTGATGGGACCGTGTAGAGGAATAATCACTCCGTGTCTGACCCCGGGAGGGTGTGATGGGACGGTGTTGAAGGAGATTCACAATGTCTCTGACCCCGGGAGTGTGTGATGGTACCGTGTAGAGGAATAATCACTCTGTGTCTGACCACGGAAGAGTCTGATGTGACCTTGTAGAGGAACAATGACTCTGTGTCTGACCCCCGGGAGCGCTTGATGTGACCGTGTAGAGGAATAATCACTCTGTGTCTGACCCCGGGAGAGTTTGATGGACGGTGTAGAGGAATAATCACTCTGTGGCTGACCCCGGGAGTGTTTGACGGTACGTGTAGAGGAATAATCTCTCTGTGTCTGACCCCGGAGTGTTTGATGGGACCGTTTATAGGAATAATCACTCTGTGTCTGACCCCGGGAGCGTTTGATGGGACCGTGTAGAGGAATAATCACTCCGTGTCTGACCCCGGGAGTGTGTGATGGGACGGTGTTGAAGGAGATTCACACTGTCTCTGACCCCGGGAGTGTGTGATGGTACCGTGTAGAGGAATAATCACTCTGTGTCTGACCACGGAAGAGTCTGATGTGACCTTGTAGAGGAATAATGACTCTGTGTCTGACCCCCGGGAGCGGTTGATGTGACCGTGTAGAGGAATAATCACTCTGTGGCTGACCCCGGGAGTGTTTGACGGTACGTGTAGAGGAATAATCTCTCTGTGTCTGACCCCGGGAGTGTGTGATGGGACGGTGGTGAAGTAGATTCACACTGTGTCTGACACAGGGAGTGTGTGATGATACCGTGTAGAGGAATAATCACTCCGTGTCTGACCACGGAAGAGTCTGATGTGACCTTGTTGAGGAATAATGACTCTGTGTCTTACCACCGGAGTGCTTGATGGGACCGTGTAGAGGAATAATCACTCTGTGTCTGACCCCCGGGAGCGTTTGATGGGACCGTTTAGAGGAATATTCACTCTGTGTCTGACCCCGGGAGAGTTTGATGGTACCGTGTAGAGGAATAATCTCTCTGTGTCTGACCCCGGGAGTGTGTGATGGGACGGTGTGGAGGGAGATTCACTCTGTGTCTGAAACCGGGAGTGTGTGATGGGCAGTGTAGAGAAATAATCACTCCGTGTCTGACCCCGGGAATTTGTGATGGGGCGGTGTGGACGGAGATTCACTCTGTGTCTGACCCCGGGAGTGTTTCATGGGACCGTGTAGAGGAATAATCACTCTGTGTCTGACCCCCGGGAGCGTATGATGGGTCCGTGTAGAGGAATAATCACTCTGTGTCTGAACCCTAGAGAGTTTGATGGGGCCGTGTAGAGGAATAATCACTCTGTGTCTGACTTCGGGATTGTTTGATGGGACGTTGTGTAAGGAGATTCACACTGTGTCTGACCCCGGGAGTATGTGATGGGACGGTGAGGATTGAGATTCACTCTGTGTCTGACCCCGGGAGTGTTTGATCGGAGCGTGTAGAGGAATAATCTCTCTGTGTCTGACCCCGGGAGTGTTTGATGGTACCGTGTAGAGGAATAATCTCTCTGTGTCTCACCCCGGGAGTGTGTGATGGGACTTTGTGGATTGAGATTCACTCTGTGACTGACCCTGGGAGTGTTTGATGGGACCTTGTAGAGGAATAATCTCTCTGTCTGACCCCGGGAGTGTGTGATGGGACGGTGTGGAGGGAGATTCACTCTGTGTCTGACACCGGGAGTGTGTGATGGGCGGTGTAGAGGAATAATCACTCCGTGTCTGACCTAGGGAGTTTGTGACGGGACGGTGTGGAGGGAGATTCACTCTGTGTCTGACCCCGGGAGTGTTTGATGGGACCGAGTAGAGGAATAATCGCTCTGTGTCTGACCCCCGGGAGTGTGTGATGGGACGGTTTTGAAGGGGATTCACACTGTCTCTGACCCCGGGAGTGTGTGATTGTACCGTGTAGAGGAATAATCATTCTGTGTCTGACCACGGAAGAGTCTGATGTGACCTTGTAGAGGAATAATCACTCTGCGTCTGACCCCGGGAGTGTTTGATGGTACCGTGTAGAGGAATAATCTCTCTGTCTGACCCCGGGAGTGTGTGATGGGACGGTGTGGAGGGAGATTCACTCTGTGTCTGACACCGGGAGTGTGTGATGGGCGGTGTAGAGGAATAATCACTCCGTGTCTGACCTAGGGAGTTTGTGACGGGACGGTGTGGAGGGAGATTCACTCTGTGTCTGACCCCGGGAGTGTTTGATGGGACCGAGTAGAGGAATAATCGCTCTGTGTCTGACCCCCGGGAGTGTTTGATGGGACCGTGTAGAGGAATAATCACTCTGTGTTTGACCACGGGAGTGTGTGTTGCGTCGGTGTAGGGGATTAATCACTCTGTGTCTGACCACGGGAGTGTGTGATGGGACGGGGTGGAGGAATAATGACTCTGTGTCTGTCCCCGGGAGTGTGTCTTGGGACGGTGTGGACGGAGATTCCCTTTGAGTCTGACCCCGGGAGTGTTTGATGGGACCGTGTAGAGGAATAATCGCTCTGTGTCTGACCCCCGGGAGTGTTTGATGGGACCGTGTAGAGGAATAATCACTCTGTGTTTGACCACGGGAGTGAGTGTTGCGTCGGTGTAGGGGATTAATCACTCTGTGTCTGACCACGGGATTGTGTGATGGGACGGGGTGGAGGAATAATGACTCTGTGTCTGTCCCCGGGAGTGTGTGATGGGACGGTGAGGATTGAGATTAACTCTGTGTCTGAACCCGGGAGTGTTTGATGGGACCGTGTAGAGGAATAATCTCTCTGTGTCTGACCCCGGGAGTGTTTGATGGGACCTTGTAGTGGAATAATCACTCTGTGTCTTACCCCCGGAGTGTTTGATGGGACCGTGTAGAGAAATAATCACTCTGTGTCTGACCCCCGGGAGCGTTTGATGGGACCGTGTAGAGGAATAATCACTCCGTGTCTGACCCCGGGAGGGTGTGATGGGACGGTGTTGAAGGAGATTCACACTGTCTCTGACCCCGGGAGTGTGTGATGGTACCGTGTAGAGGAATAATCACTCTGTGTCTGACCACGGAAGAGTCTGATGTGACCTTGTAGAGGAACAATGACTCTGTGTCTGACCTCCGGGAGCGCTTGATGTGACCGTGTAGAGGAATAATCACTCTGTGTCTGACCCCGGGAGAGTTTGATGGGCGGTGTAGAGGAATAATCACTCTGTGGCTGACCACGGGAGTGTTTGACGGTACGTGTAGAGGAATAATGACTCTGTGTCTGACCCCCGGGAGCGGTTGATGTGACCGTGTAGAGGAATAATCACTCTGTGGCTGACCCCGGGAGTGTTTGACGGTACGTGTAGAGGAATAATCTCTCTGTGTCTGACCCCGGGAGTGTGTGATGGGACGGTGGTGAAGTAGATTCACACTGTGTCTGACACAGGGAGTGTGTGATGATACCGTGTAGAGGAATAATCACTCCGTGTCTGACCACGGAAGAGTCTGATGTGACCTTGTTGAGGAATAATGACTCTGTGTCTTACCACCGGAGTGCTTGATGGGACCGTGTAGAGGAATAATCACTCTGTGTCTGACCCCCGGGAGCGTTTGATGGGACCGTTTAGAGGAATATTCACTCTGTGTCTGACCCCGGGAGAGTTTGATGGTACCGTGTAGAGGAATAATCTCTCTGTGTCTGACCCCGGGAGTGTGTGATGGGACGGTGTGGAGGGAGATTCACTCTGTGTCTGAAACCGGGAGTGTGTGATGGGCAGTGTAGAGAAATAATCACTCCGTGTCTGACCCCGGGAATTTGTGATGGGGCGGTGTGGACGGAGATTCACTCTGTGTCTGACCCCGGGAGTGTTTCATGGGACCGTGTAGAGGAATAATCACTCTGTGTCTGACCCCCGGGAGCGTATGATGGGTCCGTGTAGAGGAATAATCACTCTGTGTCTGAACCCTAGAGAGTTTGATGGGGCCGTGTAGAGGAATAATCACTCTGTGTCTGACTTCGGGATTGTTTGATGGGACGTTGTGTAAGGAGATTCACACTGTGTCTGACCCCGGGAGTATGTGATGGGACGGTGAGGATTGAGATTCACTCTGTGTCTGACCCCGGGAGTGTTTGATCGGAGCGTGTAGAGGAATAATCTCTCTGTGTCTGACCCCGGGAGTGTTTGATGGTACCGTGTAGAGGAATAATCTCTCTGTGTCTCACCCCGGGAGTGTGTGATGGGACTTTGTGGATTGAGATTCACTCTGTGACTGACCCTGGGAGTGTTTGATGGGACCTTGTAGTGGAATATTCACTCTGTGTCTGACCCCGGGAGAGTTTGATGGTACCGTGTAGAGGAATAATCTCTCTGTGTCTGACCCCGGGAGTGTGTGATGGGACGGTGTGGAGGGAGATTCACTCTGTGTCTGAAACCGGGAGTGTGTGATGGGCAGTGTAGAGAAATAATCACTCCGTGTCTGACCCCGGGAATTTGTGATGGGGCGGTGTGGACGGAGATTCACTCTGTGTCTGACCCCGGGAGTGTTTCATGGGACCGTGTAGAGGAATAATCACTCTGTGTCTGACCCCCGGGAGCGTATGATGGGTCCGTGTAGAGGAATAATCACTCTGTGTCTGAACCCTAGAGAGTTTGATGGGGCCGTGTAGAGGAATAATCACTCTGTGTCTGACTTCGGGATTGTTTGATGGGACGTTGTGTAAGGAGATTCACACTGTGTCTGACCCCGGGAGTATGTGATGGGACGGTGAGGATTGAGATTCACTCTGTGTCTGACCCCGGGAGTGTTTGATCGGAGCGTGTAGAGGAATAATCTCTCTGTGTCTGACCCCGGGAGTGTTTGATGGTACCGTGTAGAGGAATAATCTCTCTGTGTCTCACCCCGGGAGTGTGTGATGGGACTTTGTGGATTGAGATTCACTCTGTGACTGACCCTGGGAGTGTTTGATGGGACCTTGTAGTGGAATAATCACTCTGTGTCTTACCCCCGGAGTGTTTGATGGGACCGTGTAGAGGAATAATCACACAGTGTCTGACCCCCGGGAGCGTTTGATGGGACCGTGAATAGGAATAATCACTCAGTGTCTGACCCCGGGAGTGTTTGATGGGACCGTGTAGAGGAATAATCACTCTGTGTCTGACCCCGGGAGTGTGTGATGGGACGGTTTTGAAGGAGATTCACACTGTCTCTGACCCCGGGAGTGTGTGATGGGACGGTGTGGAGGGAGATTCACTCTGTGTCTGACCCCGGCAGTGTTTGATGGGACGGTATTGAGGAATAATCCCTCAGTGTATTGCCCTGGGAGTGTGTGATGGAACCGTGTGGAGGGAGATTCACTCTGTGTCTGACCCCAGGAGTGTGTGATGGGCGGTGTAGAGGAATAATCACTCTGTGTCTGACCCCGGGAGTTTGTGACGGGACGGGGTGGAGGGAGATTCACTCTGTGTCTGACCCCGGGAGTGTTTGCTGGGACCGTGTAGAGGGATAATCACTCTGTCTGACCCCGGGAGTGTGTGTTGGGACGGTGTGGACGGAGATTCACTCTGTGTCTGACCCCGGGAGTGTTTCATGTGACCGTGTAGAGGACTAATCACTCTGTGTCTGACCCCCGGGAGCGTTTGATGGGAACCTCTAGAGGAATAATCACTCTGTGTCTGACCCAGGGAGAGTTTGATGGGGCCGTGTAGATTAATATTCACTCTGTGTCTGACCACGGGAGTGTTTGATGGGACCGTGTAGAGGAATAATCACTCTGTGTCTGACCCCGGGAGGGTGTGATGGGATGGCGTGGAGGGACATTCACTCTGTGTCTCACCCCGGGAGTATTTGATGGGACCGTGTAGAGGAATAATCACTCTGTGTCTGACCCCGGGAGAGTGAGATGCGACGGTCTGGAAGGAGATTCACACTGTGTCTGACACCGGGAGTGTTTGATGGGACCGTGTAGAGGAATAATCACTCTGTGTCTGACACCGGGAGTGTGTGATGGTACCGTGTTGAGGAATAATCACTCTGTGTCTGACCCCGGAAGAGTTTGATGTGACCGTGCAGAGGAATAATGACTCTGTTTCAGACCCCGGGAGTGTTTGATGGGACCGTGTAGAGGAATAATCTCTCTGTGTCTGACCCAGGGAGTGTTTGATGGTACCGTGTTGAGGAATAATCTCTCTGTGTCTGACCCCGGGAGTGTGTGATGGGACGGAGAGGATTGAGATACACTCTGTGTCTGACCCCGGAAGAGTTTGATGTGACCGTGTAGAGGAATAATGACTCTGTGTCTGACCCCCGGGAGCGTTTGATGTGACCGTGTAGAGGAATAATCACTCTGTGTCTGACCCCGGGAGAGTTTGTTGGGCGGTGTAGAGGAATAATCACTCTGTGGCTGACCCCGGGAGTGTTTGACGGTACGTGTAGAGGAATAATCTCTCTGTGTCTGACCCCGGGAGTGTGTGATGGGACGGTGTGGAGGGAGATTCACTCTGTGTCTGACCCCGGGAGTGTTTGATGGGACCGTGTAGAGGAATAATCACTCTGTGTCTGACCCCCGGGAGCGTTTGATGGGACCGTGTAGAGGAATAATCACTCCGTGTCTGACCCCGGGAGTGTGTGATGGGACGGTGTTGAAGGAGATTCACACTGTCTCTGACCCCGGGAGTGTGAGATGGTACCGTGTAGAGGAATAATCACTCTGTGTCTGACCACGGAAGAGTCTGATGTGACCTTGTAGAGGAATGATGACTCTGTGTCTGACCCCCGGGAGCGTTTGATGTGACCTTGTAGAGTAATAATCACTCTGTGTCTGACCCCGGGAGAGTTTGATGGGCGGTGTAGAGGAATAATCACTCTGTGGCTTACCCCTGCAGTGTTTGACGGTACGTGTTGAGGAATAATCTCTCTGTGTCTGACCCCGGGAGTGTGTGATGGGACGGTGGTGAAGGAGATTCACACTGTGTCTGACACAGGGAGGGTGTGATGGTACCGTGTAGAGGAATAATCACTCCGTGTCTGACCACGGAAGAGTCTGATGTGACCTTGTTGAGGAATAATGACTCTGTGTCTTACCACCGGAGTGCTTGATGGGACCGTGTAGAGGAATAATCACTCTGTGTCTGACCCCCGGGAGCGTTTGATGGGACCGTTTAGAGGAATATTCACTCTGTGTCTGACCCCGGGAGAGTTTGATGGTACCGTGTAGAGGAATAATCTCTCTGTGTCTGACCCCGGAGTGTGTGATGGGACGGTGTGGAGGGAGATTCACTCTGTGTCTGAAATCGGGAGTGTGTGATCGGCAGTGTAGAGAAATAATCACTCCGTGTCTGACCCCGGGAATTTTTGACGGGACAGTGTGGACGGAGATTCACTCTGTGTCTGACACCGGGAGTGTTTGATGGGACCGTGTAGATGAATAATCAATCTGAGTCTGACCCCGTGAGTGAGTGTTGGGACGGTGTGGACGGACATTCACTCTGTGTCTGACCCCGGGAGTGTTTCATGGGACCGTGTAGAGGAATAATCACTCTGTGTCTGACCCCCGGGAGCGTATGATGGGTCCGTGTAGAGGAATAATCACTCTGTGTCTGAACCCTAGAGAGTTTGATGGGGCCGTGTAGAGGAATAATCACTCTGTGTCTGACTTCGGGATTGTTTGATGGGACGTTGTGTTATGAGATTCACACTGTGTCTGACCCCGGGAGTATGTGATGGGACGGTGAGGATTGAGATTCACTCTGTGTCTGACCCCGGGAGTGTTTGATCGGAGCGTGTAGAGGAATAATCTCTCTGTGTCTGACCCCGGGAGTGTTTGATGGTACCGTGTAGAGGAATAATCTCTCTGTGTCTCACCCCGGGAGTGTGTGATGGGACTTTGTGGATTGAGATTCACTCTGTGTCTGACCCTGGGAGTGTTTGATGGGACCTTGTAGTGGAATAATCACTCTGTGTCTTACCCCCGGAGTGTTTGATGGGACCGTGTAGAGGAATAATCACACAGTGTCTGACCCCCGGGAGCGTTTGATGGGACCGTGTAGAGGAATAATCACTCAGTGTCTGACCCCGGGAGTGTTTGATGGGACAGTGTAGAGGAATAATCACTCAGTGTCTGACCCCGGGAGTGTGTGATGGGACGGTTTTGAAGGAGATTCACACTGTCTCTGACCCCGGGAGTGTGTGATGGGACGGTGTGGAGGGAGATTCACTCTGTGTCTGACCCCGGCCGTGTTTGATGGGACGGTGTTGAGGAATAATCCCTCTGTGTATTGCCCTGGGAGTGTGTGATGGGACCGTGTGGAGGGAGATTCACTCTGTGTCTGACCCCAGGAGTGTGTGATGGGCGGTGTAGAGGAATAATCACTCTGTGTCTGACCCCGGGAGTTTGTGACGGGACGGGCTGGAGGGAGATTCACTCTGTGTCTGACCCCGGGAGTGTTTGCTGGGACCGTGTAGAGGAATAATCACTCTGTCTGACCCCGGGAGTGCGTGTTGCGACGGTTTGGACGGAGATTCACTCTGTGTCTGACCCCGGGAGAGTTTCATGTGACCGTGTAGAGGAATAATCACTCTGTGTCTGACCCCCGGGAGCGTTTGATGGGAACGTCTAGAGGAATAATCACTCTGTGTCTGACCCAGGGAGAGTTTGATGGGGCCGTGTAGATTAATATTCACTCTGTGTCTGACCACGGAAGTGTTTGATGGGACCGTGTAGAGGAATAATCACTCTGTGTCTGACCCCGGGAGAGTCTGATGGGATGGCGTGGAGGGACATTCACTCTGTGTCTGACCCCGGGAGTATTTGATGGGACCGTGTAGAGGAATAATCACTCTGTGTCTGACACCGGGAGTGTGTGATGGTACCGTGTTGAGGAATAATCACTCTGTGTCTGACCCCCGAAGAGTTTGATGTGACCGTGCAGAGGAATAATGACTCGGTTTCAGACCCCGGGAGTGTTTGATGGGACCGTGTAGAGGAATAATCTCTCTGTGTCTGACCCAGGGAGTGTTTGATGGTACCGTGTTGAGGAATAATCTCTCTGTGTCTAACCCCGGGAGTGTGTGATGGGACGGTGAGGATTGAGTTTCACTCTGTGTCTGACCCCGGAAGAGTTTGATTGGACCGTGTAGAGGAATAATCTCTCTGTGTCTGACCCAGGGAGTGTTTGATGGTACCGTGTAGTTGAATAATCTCACTGTGTCAGACCCCTGGAGTGTGTGATGGGACGGTGAGGATTGAGATTCACTCTGTGTCTGACCCCGGGAGTGTTTGATGGTACCGTGTAGAGGAATAATCTCTCTGTGTCTGACCCCGGGAGAGTGTGATGGGACGGTGTGGAAAGAGATTCACACTGTGTCTGACACCGGGAGTGTTTGATGGGACCGTGTAGAGGAATAATCACTCTGTGTCTGACCCCGGGAGAGTGTGATGGGACGGTGTGGAAGGAGATTCACACTGTGTCTGACACCGGGAGTGTTTGATGGGACCGTGTAGAGGAATAATCACTCTGTGTCTGACACCGGGATTGTGTGATGGTACCGTGTTGAGGAATAATCACTCTGGGTCTGACCCCGGAAGAGTTTGATGTGACCGTGTAGACGAAGAATGACTCTGTTTCTGACCCCGGGAGTCTTTGATGGGACCGTGTAGAGGAATAATCTCTCTGTGTCTGACCCCGGGAGTGTGTGATGGGACGGTGTTGAAGGAGATTCACACTGTGTCTGACACCGGGAGTGTATGATGGTACTGTGTAGAGTAATAATCACTCTGTGTCTGACCATGGAAGTGTTTGATGTGACCCTGTAGAAGAATAATGACTCTGGGTCTGACACCGGGAGTGTTTGACGGGACCGTGTAGAGGAGTAATCACTCTGTGTCTGACCCCGGGAGAGTATGATGGGGCCGTGTAGAGGAATAATCACTCTGTGTCTGACCCCGGGAGTGTGTGATTGGACGGTGTGGATTGAGATTCACTCTGTGTCTGACCCCCAGGAGCGTTTGATGGGACCGTGTAGAGAAATAATCACTCTGTGTCTGACCCCGGGAGTGTTTGATGGGACCGTGTAGAGGAATAATCACTCTGTGTCTGACCCCGGGAGTGTGTGATGGGACGGTGGTGAAGGAGATTCACACTGTGTCTGACACAGGGAGTGTGTGATGGTACCGTGTAGAGGAATAATCACTCTGTGTCTGACCACGGAAGAGTCTGATGTGACCTTGTTGAGGAATAATGACTCTGTGTCTTACAACCGGAGTGCTTGATGGGACCGTGTAGAGGAATAATCACTCTGTGTCTGACCCCCGGGAGCGTATGATGGGACCGTTTACAGGAATAATCACTCTGTGTCTGACCCCGGGAGTGTGTGATGGGACGGTGTGGAGGGAGATTCACTCTGTGTCTGAAACCGGGAGTGTTTCATGGGACCGTGTAGAGGAATAATCACTCTGTGTCTGACCCCCGGGAGCGTATGATGGGTCCGTGTAGAGGAATAATCACTCTGTGTCTGAACCCTGGAGAGTTTGATGGGGCCGTGTAGAGGAATAATCACTCTGTGTCTGACCTCGGGACTGTTTGATGGGACGGTGTGTAAGGAGATTCACACTGTGTCTGACCCCGGGAGTATGTGATGGGACGGTGAGGATTGAGATTCACTCTGTGTCTGACCCCGGGAGTGTTTGATCGGAGCGTGTAGAGGAATAATCACTCAGTGTCTGACCCCGGGAGTGTTTGATGGGACCGTGTAGAGGAATAATCACTCTGTGTCTGACCCCGGGAGTGTGTGATGGGACGGTTTTGAGGGAGATTCACTCTGTGTCTGACCCTGGGAGTGTTTGATGGGACCGTGTAGAGGAATAATCACACAGTGTCTGACCCCCGGGAGCGTTTGATGGGACCGTGTAGAGGAATAATCACTCTGTGTCTGACCTCGGGACTGTTTGATGGGACGGTGTGTAAGGAGATTCACACTGTGTCTGACCCCGGGAGTATGTGATGGGACGGTGAGGATTGAGATTCACTCTGTGTCTGACCCACGGGAGCGTTTGATGGGACCGTGTAGAGGAATAATCACTCAGTGTCTGACCCCGGGAGTGTTTGATGGGACCGTGTAGAGGAATAATCACTCTGTGTCTGACCCCGGGAATGTGTGATGGGACGGTTTTGAGGGAGATTCACTCTGTGTCTGACCCTGGGAGTGTTTGATGGGACCGTGTAGAGGAATAATCACACAGTGTCTGACCCCCGGGAGCGTTTGATGGGACCGTGTAGAGGAATAATCACTCTGTGTCTGACACCGGGAGTGTGTGATGGTACCGTGTTGAGGAATAATCACTCTGTGTCTGACCCCGGAAGAGATTGATTTGACCGTGCAGAGGAATAATGACTCGGTTTCAGACCCCGGGAGTGTTTGATGGGACGTGTGGAGGAATAATCTCTCTGTGTCTAACCCAGGGAGTGTTTGATGGTACCGTGTTGAGGAATAATCTCTCTGTGTCTGACCCCGGGAGTGTGTGATGGGACGGTGAGGATTGAGATTCACTCTGTGTCTGACCCCGGGAGTGTTTGATGGGACCGTGTAGAGGAATAATCACTCTGTGTCTGACACCGGGATTGTGTGATGGTACCGTGTTGAGGAATAATCAATCTGTGTCTGACCCAGGAAGAGTTTGATGTGACCGTGTAGACGAAGAATGACTCTGTTTCTGACCCCGGGAGTGTTTGATGGGACCGTGTAGAGGAATAATCTCTCTGTGCCTGACCCCAGGAGTGTTTGATGGTACCGTGTAGAGGAATAATCACCATGTGTCTGACCCCCGGGAGCGTTTGATGGGACCGTGTAGAGGAATAATCACTCAGTGTCTGACCCCGGGAGTGTTTGATGGGACCGTGTAGAGGAATAATCACTCTGTGTCTGACCCCGGGAGTGTGTGATGGGACGGTGTGGAAAGAGATTCACACTGTGTCTGACACCGGGAATGTTTGATGGGACCGTGTAGAGGAATAATCACTCTGTGTCTGACCCCGGGAGAGTGTGATGGGACGGTGTGGAAGGAGATTCACACTGTGTCTGACACCGGGAGTGTTTGATGGGACCGTGTAGAGGAATAATCACTCTGTGTCTGACCCCGGGAGAGTGTGATGGGACGGTGTGGAAGGAGATTCACACTGTGTCTGACACCGGGAGTGTTTGATGGGACCGTGTAGAGGAATAATCACTCTGTGTCTGACCCCGGGAGAGTGTGATGGGACGGTGTGGAAGGAGATTCACACTGTGTCTGACACCGGGAGTGTTTGATGGGACCGTGTAGAGGAATAATCA
This sequence comes from Hypanus sabinus, assembly GCF_030144855.1. Taxonomy (NCBI): domain Eukaryota; kingdom Metazoa; phylum Chordata; class Chondrichthyes; order Myliobatiformes; family Dasyatidae; genus Hypanus; species Hypanus sabinus. Next base: position 194,896 of record NW_026781699.1, read on the forward strand.
CTCTGTGTCTGACACCGGGATTGTGTGATGGTACCGTGTTGAGGAATAATCAATCTGTGTCTGACCCAGGAAGAGTTTGATGTGACCGTGTAGACGAAGAATGACTCTGTTTCTGACCCCGGGAGTGTTTGATGGGACCGTGTAGAGGAATAATCTCTCTGTGCCTGACCCCAGGAGTGTTTGATGGTACCGTGTAGAGGAATAATCACCATGTGTCTGACCCCCGGGAGCGTTTGATGGGACCGTGTAGAGGAATAATCACTCAGTGTCTGACCCCGGGAGTGTTTGATGGGACCGTGTAGAGGAATAATCACTCTGTGTCTGACCCCGGGAGTGTGTGATGGGACGGTTTTGAGGGAGATTCACTCTGTGTCTGACCCTGGGAGTGTTTGATGGGACCTTGTAGTGGAATAATCACTCTGTGTCTTACCCCCGGATTGTTTGATGGGACCGTGTAGAGGAATAATCACACAGTGTCTGACCCCCGGGAGCGTTTGATGGGACCGTGTAGAGGAATAATCACTCTGTGTCTGACCCCGGGAGAGTATGATGGGGCCGTGTAGAGGAATAATCACTCTGTGTCTGACCCCGGGAGTGTGTGATTGGACGGTGTGGATTGAGATTCACTCTGTGTCTGACCCCCAGGAGCGTTTGATGGGACCGTGTAGAGAAATAATCACTCTGTGTCTGACCCCGGGAGAGTATGATGGGACGGTGTTGAGGAATAATCCCTCTGTGTCTGACCCCGGGAGTTTGTGACGGGACGGCGTGGAGGGAGATTCACTCTGTGTCTGACCCCGGGAGTGTTTGCTGGGACCGTGTAGAGGAATAATCACTCTGTCTGACCCCGGGAGTGTGGGTTGCGACGGTGTGGACGGAGATTCACTCTGTGTCTGACCCCGGGAGAGTTTCATGTGACCGTGTAGAGGAATAATCACTCTGTGTCTGACCCCCGGGAGCGTTTGATGGGAACGTCTAGAGGAATAATCACTCTGTGTCTGACCCAGGGAGCGTTTGATGGGGCCGTGTAGATTAATATTCACTCTGTGTCTGACCACGGAAGTGTTTGATGGGACCGTGTAGAGGAATAATCACTCTGTGTCTGACGCCGGGAGAGTGTGATGGGATGGCGTGGAGGGACATTCACTCTGTGTCTGAACCCGGGAGTATTTGATGGGACCGTGTAGAGGAATAATCACTCTGTGTCTGACACCGGGAGTGTGTGATGGTACCGTGTTGAGGAATAATCACTCTGTGTCTGACCCCGGAAGAGTTTGATGTGACCGTGCAGAGGAATATTCTCTCTGTGTCTGACCCAGGGAGTGTTTGATGGTACCGTTTTGAGGAATAATCTCTCTGTGTCTGACCCCGGTAGTGTGTGATGGGACGGTGAGGATTGAGTTTCACTCTGTGTCTGACCCCGGAAGAGTTTGATGTGACCGTGTAGAGGAATAATGACTCTGTGTCTGACCCAGGGAGTGTTTGATTGGACCGTGTAGAGGAATAATCTCTCTGTGTCTGACCCAGGGAGTGTTTGATGGTACCGTGTAGTTGAATAATCTCACTGTGTCTGACCCCGGGACTGTGTGATGGGACGGTGAGGATTGAGATTCACTCTGTGTCTGACCCCGGGAGTGTTTGATGGTACCGTGTAGAGGAATAATCTCTCTGTGTCTGACCCCGGGAGAGTGTGATGGGACGGTGTGGAAAGAAATTCACACTGTGTCTGACACCGGGAGTGTTTGATGGGACCGTGTAGAGGAATAATCACTCTGTGTCTGACCCCGGGAGAGTGTGATGGGACGGTGTGGAAGGAGATTCACACTGTGTCTGACACCGGGAGTGATTGATGGGACCGTGTAGAGGAATAATCACTCTGTGTCTGACACCGGGATTGTGTGATGGTACCGTGTTGAGGAATAATCACTCTGTGTCTGACCCCGGAAGAGTTTGATGTGACCGTGTAGACGAAGATTGACTCTGTTTCTGACCCCGGGAGTCTTTGATGGGACCGTGTAGAGGAATAATCTCTCTGTGTCTGACCCAGGGAGTGTGTGATGGGACGGTGAGGATTGAGATTCACTCTGTGTCTGACCCCCGGGAGCGTTTGATGGGACCGTGCAGAGGAATAATCACTCTGTGTCTGACCCCGGGAGAGTTTGATGGGGCCGTGGAGAGGAATAATCACTATGTGTCTGACCCCGGGAGTGTTTGATGGGACCGTGTAGAGGAATAATCACTCTGTGTCTGACCCCGGGAGTGTGTGATGGGACGGTGTTGAAGGAGATTCACACTGTGTCTGACACCGGGAGTGTATGATGGTACTGTGTAGAGTAATAATCACTCTGTGTCTGACCACGGAAGTGTTTGATGTGACCCTGTAGAAGAATAATGACTCTGGGTCTGACACCGGGAGTGTTTGACGGGACCGTGTAGAGGAATAATCTCTCTGTGTCTGACCCCGGGAGTGCTTGATGGTACCGTGTACAGGACTAATCTCTCTGTGTCTGACCCCGGGATTGTTTGATGGTACCGTGTAGAGGAATAATCTCTCTGTGTCTGACCCCGGGAGTGTGTGATTGGACGGTGTGGATTGAGATTCACTCTGTGTCTGACCCCCAGGAGCGTTTGATGGGACCGTGTAGAGAAATAATCACTCTGTGTCTGACCCCGGGAGAGTATGATGGGGACGTGTAGAGGAAAAATCACTCTGTGTCTGACCCCGGGAGTGTTTGATGGGACCGTGTAGAGGAATAATCACTCTGTGTCTGACCCCGGGAGTGTGTGATGGGACGGTGGTGAAGGAGATTCACACTGTGTCTGACACAGGGAGTGTGTGATGGTACCGTGTAGAGGAATAATCACCATGTGTCTGACACCCGGGAGCCTTTGATGGGACCGTGTAGAGGAATAATCACTCAGTGTCTGACCCCGGGAGTGTTTGATGGGACCGTGTAGAGGAATAATCACTCTGTGTCTGACCCCGGGAGTGTGTGATGGTACCGTGTCGAGGAATAATCATTCTGTGTCTGACCACGGAAGAGTCTGATGTGACCTTGTAGAGGAATAATCACTCTGCGTCTGACCCCGGGAGTGTTTGATGGTACCGTGTAGAGGAATAATCTCTCTGTCTGACCCCGGGAGCGTTTGATGGGACCGTGTAGAGGAATAATCACTCTGTGTCTGACACCGGGAGTGTGTGATGGTACCGTGTTGAGGAATAATCACTCTGTGTCTGACCCCGGAAGAGATTGATTTGACCGTGCAGAGGAATAATGACTCGGTTTCAGACCCCGGGAGTGTTTGATGGGACGTGTGGAGGAATAATCTCTCTGTGTCTAACCCAGGGAGTGTTTGATGGTACCGTGTTGAGGAATAATCTCTCTGTGTCTTACCCCGGGAGTGTGTGATGGGACGGTGAGGATTGAGATTCACTCTGTGTCTGACCCCGGGAGTGTTTGATGGGACCGTGTAGAGGAATAATCACTCTGTGTCTGACACCGGGATTGTGTGATGGTACCGTGTTGAGGAATAATCAATCTGTGTCTGAACCAGGAAGAGTTTGATGTGACCGTGTAGACGAAGAATGACTCTGTTTCTGACCCCGGGAGTGTTTGATGGGACCGTGTAGAGGAATAATCTCTCTGTGCCTGACCCCAGGAGTGTTTGATGGTACCGTGTAGAGGAATAATCACCATGTGTCTGACCCCCGGGAGCGTTTGATGGGACCGTGTAGAGGAATAATCACTCAGTGTCTGACCCCGGGAGTGTTTGATGGGACCGTGTAGAGGAATAATCACTCTGTGTCTGACCCCGGGAGTGTGTGATGGGACGGTGTGGAAAGAGATTCACACTGTGTCTGACACCGGGAGTGTTTGATGGGACCGTGTAGAGGAATAATCACTCTGTGTCTGACCCCGGGAGAGTGTGATGGGACGGTGTGGAAGGAGATTCACACTGTGTCTGACACCGGGAGTGTTTGATGGGACCGTGTAGAGGAATAATCACTCTGTGTCTGACCCCGGGAGAGTGTGATGGGACGGTGTGGAAGGAGATTCACACTGTGTCTGACACCGGGAGTGTTTGATGGGACCGTGTAGAGGAATAATCACTCTGTGTCTGACCCCGGGAGAGTGTGATGGGACGGTGTGGAAGGAGATTCACACTGTGTCTGACACCGGGAGTGTTTGATGGGACCGTGTAGAGGAATAATCACTCTGTGTCTGACACCGGGATTGTGTGATGGTACCGTGTTGAGGAATAATCAATCTGTGTCTGACCCAGGAAGAGTTTGATGTGACCGTGTAGACGAAGAATGACTCTGTTTCTGACCCCGGGAGTGTTTGATGGGACCGTGTAGAGGAATAATCTCTCTGTGCCTGACCCCAGGAGTGTTTGATGGTACCGTGTAGAGGAATAATCACCATGTGTCTGACCCCCGGGAGCGTTTGATGGGACCGTGTAGAGGAATAATCACTCAGTGTCTGACCCCGGGAGTGTTTGATGGGACCGTGTAGAGGAATAATCACTCTGTGTCTGACCCCGGGAGTGTGTGATGGGACGGTTTTGAGGGAGATTCACTCTGTGTCTGACCCTGGGAGTGTTTGATGGGACCTTGTAGTGGAATAATCACTCTGTGTCTTACCCCCGGATTGTTTGATGGGACCGTGTAGAGGAATAATCACACAGTGTCTGACCCCCGGGAGCGTTTGATGGGACCGTGTAGAGGAATAATCACTCTGTGTCTGACCCCGGGAGAGTATGATGGGGCCGTGTAGAGGAATAATCACTCTGTGTCTGACCCCGGGAGTGTGTGATTGGACGGTGTGGATTGAGATTCACTCTGTGTCTGACCCCCAGGAGCGTTTGATGGGACCGTGTAGAGAAATAATCACTCTGTGTCTGACCCCGGGAGAGTATGATGGGACGGTGTTGAGGAATAATCCCTCTGTGTCTGACCCCGGGAGTTTGTGACGGGACGGCGTGGAGGGAGATTCACTCTGTGTCTGACCCCGGGAGTGTTTGCTGGGACCGTGTAGAGGAATAATCACTCTGTCTGACCCCGGGAGTGTGGGTTGCGACGGTGTGGACGGAGATTCACTCTGTGTCTGACCCCGGAGAGTTTCATGTGACCGTGTAGAGGAATAATCACTCTGTGTCTGACCCCCGGGAGCGTTTGATGGGAACGTCTAGAGGAATAATCACTCTGTGTCTGACCCAGGGAGCGTTTGATGGGGCCGTGTAGATTAATATTCACTCTGTGTCTGACCACGGAAGTGTTTGATGGGACCGTGTAGAGGAATAATCACTCTGTGTCTGACGCCGGGAGAGTGTGATGGGATGGCGTGGAGGGACATTCACTCTGTGTCTGAACCCGGGAGTATTTGATGGGACCGTGTAGAGGAATAATCACTCTGTGTCTGACACCGGGAGTGTGTGATGGTACCGTGTTGAGGAATAATCACTCTGTGTCTGACCCCGGAAGAGTTTGATGTGACCGTGCAGAGGAATATTCTCTCTGTGTCTGACCCAGGGAGTGTTTGATGGTACCGTTTTGAGGAATAATCTCTCTGTGTCTGACCCCGGTAGTGTGTGATGGGACGGTGAGGATTGAGTTTCACTCTGTGTCTGACCCCGGAAGAGTTTGATGTGACCGTGTAGAGGAATAATCTCTCTGTGTCTGACCCAGGGAGTGTTTGATGGTACCGTGTAGTTGAATAATCTCACTGTGTCTGACCCCGGGACTGTGTGATGGGACGGTGAGGATTGAGATTCACTCTGTGTCTGACCCCGGGAGTGTTTGATGGTACCGTGTAGAGGAATAATCTCTCTGTGTCTGACCCCGGGAGAGTGTGATGGGACGGTGTGGAAAGAAATTCACACTGTGTCTGACACCGGGAGTGTTTGATGGGACCGTGTAGAGGAATAATCACTCTGTGTCTGACCCCGGGAGAGTGTGATGGGACGGTGTGGAGGAGATTCACACTGTGTCTGACACCGGGAGTGATTGATGGGACCGTGTAGAGGAATAATCACTCTGTGTCTGACACCGGGATTGTGTGATGGTACCGTGTTGAGGAATAATCACTCTGTGTCTGACCCCGGAAGAGTTTGATGTGACCGTGTAGACGAAGAATGACTCTGTTTCTGACCCCGGGAGTCTTTGATGGGACCGTGTAGAGGAATAATCTCTCTGTGTCTGACCCAGGGAGTGTGTGATGGGGACGGTGAGGATTGAGATTCACTCTGTGTCTGACCCCCGGGAGCGTTTGATGGGACCGTGCAGAGGAATAATCACTCTGTGTCTGACCCCGGGAGAGTTTGATGGGGCCGTGGAGAGGAATAATCACTATGTGTCTGACCCCGGGAGTGTTTGATGGGACCGTGTAGAGGAATAATCACTCTGTGTCTGACCCCGGGAGTGTGTGATGGGACGGTGTTGAAGGAGATTCACACTGTGTCTGACACCGGGAGTGTATGATGGTACTGTGTAGAGTAATAATCACTCTGTGTCTGACCACGGAAGTGTTTGATGTGACCCTGTAGAAGAATAATGACTCTGGGTCTGACACCGGGAGTGTTTGACGGGACCGTGTAGAGGAATAATCTCTCTGTGTCTGACCCCGGGAGTGCTTGATGGTACCGTGTACAGGACTAATCTCTCTGTGTCTGACCCCGGGATTGTTTGATGGTACCGTGTAGAGGAATAATCTCTCTGTGTCTGACCCCGGGAGTGTGTGATTGGACGGTGTGATTGAGATTCACTCTGTGTCTGACCCCCAGGAGCGTTTGATGGGACCGTGTAGAGGAATAATCACTCTGTGTCTGACCCCGGGATTGTTTGATGGTACCGTGTAGAGGACTAATCTCTCTGTGTCTGACCCCGGGATTGTTTGATGGTACCGTGTAGAGGAATAATCTCTCTGTGTCTGACCCCGGGAGTGTGTGATTGGACGGTGTGGATTGAGATTCACTCTGTGTCTGACCCCCAGGAGCGTTTGATGGGACCGTGTAGAGAAATAATCACTCTGTGTCTGACCCCGGGAGAGTATGATGGGGACGTGTAGAGGAAAAATCACTCTGTGTCTGACCCCGGGAGTGTTTG